>NW_007378249.1:4351-134291 GCF_000475195.1 Diaphorina citri | reverse complement strand
TATTTTTTTTTTTTTTTTAATCTAATAAATATAAATAAAAAAAATAGTAAAAAAAAGATAGTGACAATTTTAGCTAAATTAGAAATTGCTGGTTCCGAAGCGCCCTTGGGGAGCCCGGCCCGGCCCGGGGCCAATAGGACCGTATAGACCCCTCTGTTGACGGCCCTGCTGAATATTTTCTTATAACCCCCCCGATGATGATCTATTAACCTCATAGAAAATTACTTTCCATTATAAAAAGAGAAAACACTTATATCTGCCTCTGTGTAAACATATTTGTGAAACAAATGAGCCATTTTTGAAACAATATTGAAGAGATAATAAATGAGCATATTTGTAAAATAAAATGAGCAAATTTGCAAAACAAATTAACAGATTTGCAAAACAAATTGCTCATGTAAATATTGATTGTTCTCGACCTTTTGCATCTTTACGTGCATGGGTTATCCGGTTATCCCAGTAGGAGGGAAAAAGTGATAATAAACTGGCAAAATTCTTCAGTAAAAATAAAATATAATACTTAAGTAACAACAACTCGAACTATTTTACATCCTCTTGTATAGGGTAAGGGTATAGGTTATCCGTTTATCTCAGTAGGGGAAAAAATTGCAAAAATGATAAATTGGCAAAATTATTCAGTAAAAAGAAATTCAACTGCAGTATAAATAAAATAGTAAAATTATGCCTACCAATAAACTATCTAACAAAAAAATAATAAAGTAATAATAAAAATTTCCAATACTTAATCTAACAATAAATAAACAACATAAAGTTAAATAACTCTCAGTTTTGTCAAACTTTTCATCCGCATAATAGCCTCGATTTCATTTGAATAACAAAATGTAAACATA
Source organism: Diaphorina citri (assembly GCF_000475195.1). Lineage (NCBI taxonomy): Eukaryota > Metazoa > Arthropoda > Insecta > Hemiptera > Psyllidae > Diaphorina > Diaphorina citri. Next base: position 133,440 of record NW_007378249.1, on the reverse strand, counting down.
CAATAAACAATGCATCCGGATAACAAATGTAGTATGTAGTCATACAATAATAATATTCAATGCGCGCCTTCCTGAGCGGCGCTAAGCGCGACGACGGTGCGGAAGGACTGTGGCGCATTCATGACGGACTGTACGACCTGAGCGGCTGGATTAAGACGCATCCGGGCGGTGCACAGTGGCTGACGGTAACCAAGGTGAGACTAGCAGGTTGCCCCTTCGAAGATTCGTAGAACCTTAACCCGTCTTCTAGGGCTGTGGGGCCTTCTACACCTAAGCCTTGAAGTGGGCTTTTTGTGTTTGGCTTCTCAAAAAGCCCACTCCGAAGCTTCAGTGTAGGAGCAAACAGCCCTAAAGGATAGGTTGCCTCTTGGTTCGCCCTGGAAAATTGATCATAACTCGAAACTCAAGATTGGTTTAGATTTCGGGCAAATCCTTTCTTATTGCTCATCTAAAAGGTATTTTTTCTTCAGCCAGTCTGGGAAGGTCCTGAGCTCCTGAGTTCCTGACTGTCTGACAGACCGCGCGGTTTGAGCGAGAGTGGCTGGCACTATACATTTTATCATTCTATACCTAGACACTTACTGTACGAGTAGCTACTATGTAGAAAACTAGATGAAAACCTAAGTATTCGAATATGACACCTTCCTATTGATTTACGAGTGGATTTTTTCTCCGCTTGCATTTTCCCACGACTGAATGGAAAAACATCCATCGGGCAAACCACACTTGGAAATTACATGTGTATTTGGAAATTAGATATGTATGTACATATTTGGAAATTACATATGTAGGTATTTGGAAATGAACGGGTGGCTTTCTCCTATCCTGTCTTCCTTCTCCCTTCGTTTTCGGGACGATAAGACCTTAGCAGTTACAGTTCCCCCTATCAAATCTCTTTAATTGTCAGTTTATCAAACATTTTTTCTTCCTTCTTCCCAGGGTCTTCACCAAAACCCTGTCGCCCCCCGACGCGCTCTGCCTCATGCCCTGAATCTCCTTCTTTTTCTTCGCCTTTTCCCGTGTACAGACGGGGTCGGCGTTTTTCGTCAGCCTCTCAATCAGCCCTAGCTAGGGTGCTTTGGGCTGACGTTTGGTTTTGGCTACAAAATATATTTGTACAAACAGGTACCTACATATCTATACGTAATTACCTAATTACGTATCTATGTATAATTGTACATTGTACATACTACATACCTAGTAGGTACATACATCATTTCCTGTGGTGCATAGTAAAGCACGTGTCTGTGTCTACATTATTATTATTATCATCATCATCAACCAAAACCATGAAATTCATAAATATATCATGTATTTCATTTCATTTCATAAATATAACCATCATCACACAGTCAAAACTTTCAAGGCTAAATAAAATTCCAATGATATTAGGTATTTACCTAAGTTACGTATATAAATGAATTATTTAAGGTGCATATAACTCTGTCATTTGAATTCTGCTCTTTTTTGTCTGCGTCTACTTTATTATTATCATCAACCATAACCATGAAATTCATAAATATATCATGTATTTCATCTTCATTTCATAAATATAACCATCATCACACAGTCAAAACTTTCAAGGCTAAATAAAATTTATGCAAAAAAAATGAACAGATTTTTTTTGCAACAAACATGTGGTTTTGAATTTGTTGGTATGTACGTAGATAAGTATTAATAATGCATTATTATTCGTTTAGTTTATTTTGATTACACATAAAATTGGTACCTATATACATACATAATATTTATTTACTTTTTTTTCCACACATGAATAAATTTGCAAATTGCAGTACCTATTACAGTAACAAGGTTTGCAAAATTGCAAAATTTCCTCCCGGCGAAAATCGAACCCGCGACCTAACGCTTACAAAGGGAGGAGCTTATTAGGCTGGCTAGTTTGTCTAATTATCTAGTATGGACTTACTACTTAAGGCTCGTTCCCCCTTGTCGCGAGTTTCATGCGATTTTTCCAGAGTACAAGGTTTGCAAAATTGCAAAATTTCCTCCCGGCGAAAATCGAACCCGCGACCTAACGCTTACAAAGGGAGGAGCTTATTAGGCTGGTTAGTTTGTCTAGTTATCTAGTATGGACTTACTACTTGGCTCGTTCCCCCTTGTCGCGAGTTTCATGCGATTTTTCCAGAGTGTCCAATTGTCCATTGCCTACAAGGCAATGTTATTTACATGAGTGTTCCCTCGACGCACGACACGATTTTTCCCCCCGAACGAGAAATGTTAATGTTCTTACCCAAAGTGTTCCATATTTCGGATTTCAGAGTCCTGTAGAAGCCAGACTTGTGAAACGAGTAGGGGGAACTTCGAGGTGTGGTGGCTTTCCTTACAAAGTAGTGATGTAGTAATGATTCTGTTTAGGATAAAGTTCGCCAAGGGCGAGAATCGAACCCGCAACCTAACGATTACAAAGACAAGCTCACTACCTTTCAAGCTTACTACGCTGGATACTGGCTAGTATTTACAATTAAGGCCCGTTTCCAATTGTCGTGAGTTCGTTGCATTCGATTTTTTTCCGGGTGTCTAATGTAATTTAAACGAGAGTGTTCCTACTACGCACGACACGATTTTTTTCCCCCGAACGAGAAATGTTAATGTTCTTACCCAAAGTGTTCCATATTTCGGATTTCAGCGTCCTGTAGAAGCCAGACTTGTGAAACGAGTAGGGCGAACTTCGAGGTGTGGTGGCTTTCCTTACAAAGTACTGGGGTAGTAATGATTCTGCTCTGGGTGATATGTGGTGACACTCGAATGCCTCGGTGATGTCGGTGCCCTGCAAACCGAAGACCGGGGGTTCGAGTTTTTTTTTTTGAAAACATAATTTTTCAATACCAAAACCAGGGTCTTCCTCAAGGGGTTCATCCGGTATCCGGTCCCATTGTTCGGACTTCTCAAAGGTGCACGGAGCCCATATTCCCCCCAGAAAATAAAATACAAGCAGGAAGTAGGTACCCAAGTAATGCAGATAAAACTACCTACCTACGTTCGAGTTATTTTTTTTTTTTTTTTTTTTTTTTTAGGAAAACAAAACTTTTAAAACCAGGGTCTTCCTCAAGGGGTTCATCCGGTATCCGGTCCCATTGTTCGGACTTCTCAAAGGTGCACGGAGCCCGTATTCCCCCCAGAAAATAAAATACAAGTAGGAAGTATGTACCCAAGTAATGCAGATAAAACTACCTAACTACCTACCTTCCTACCTAGTATTCTTGAAACAAACAAACAAACAAATGCACATTCGAGTCAATCAAACTACAGCTGAAATCCATAAGAAAAGGCAATAATGTTCTTTGGAAAAGGAAAGGAGGAAAAAACAGCAAGTCTTTGTTGATTGCGAAGACAGGGATTTTGCAAGAAAACAATCTCATTTGATTCATTGCTTTTTACTCCATACAATGATTGCTTTTACTACATGTAGGTAACCATAACCACAAAGTAGTCTACTGCCTAGTATCGTCCCGAAAACGAAGGGAGAAGGAAGACAGGATAGGAGAAAGCCACCCGTTCCGAGAACGATCCTTATCTGTTTAGGGTAAAATACGCCCCGGTCGGGAATCAAACCCGCGACACTGTAACACACAACCTTATCCATACCCTGTGTAATTACACAGCTATTTTTAATGACACCGAGGAAAAAACAGCGCAAAGTTAGATGAGTAAAGAGATTTTATCGACAATGGGTGAAACTAAAGGGAGCTTAAGCAATACTAATTAATGTCGATACTCAAACAAGGTGCTGGGGGAAACTTTAAATCCGACAAGTTTTGTTTAAATTGGATAATTAATCTGGAGTAATCTGGAGCGATTAGATTTTTTTCTCCCTTTTTCCCCTAATTAGATCTGTTCCCTTATTAAATGTCTTTTAGATCTGTTCCCTTATTAAATGTCTTTTAGATCTCTTCACTAATTAAATGTCTTTTAGATCTCTTCACTAATTAAAAGTCTTTTAGATCTCTTCACTAATTAGATCTTGTTAAGATGACCCCCTTTTCCCTTACCTTTAAATCAATTAATGAAAACGGTGTCACCTAATAGGTACATAGGTAGGTAAAGCTGTATTTTATTGTGCTACCTTTTTTTAATTCCACCAAAGAGATTCCACTTTTGACGTTTACGTACACACTTGCTGCCACAGGCCACTTGTGTATTTCCAATGGTCATCCGAAAGAGGGCTCTAAGTGAAATTCATTTCCGTTCGGGACAGTGTTGCTGTCACTTAACGTGAGATCACGTGAGGGCAGTGCTGATGAGCACACATACTATCAGGTAGATCTGACACCTGATCAGGTCTACCTGATAGTGGGTGATGGCCTTCGGTACAAGTTTGAACTCGATTCGACTATCCGACAGCTCAATGGCGGGCATTATAAAATGTAGTTTAAACTTTGAATTAACATTTGAAGTCTTCAGTTATTATTAAACAATTAGATTAAACTTTATTTACAGATGGTAACATAATGTACATAGATATAAGTAAAAATAAAATAAAATAAAGTTTGATCAAGGGTGGGGTTAATGCCTATGGCATTCTCTATTCAATATTTTATTCAATATTTACTCAGTACATAGCCTTGCCAGAGACTTTATTTTCGCCAAAGTTGGTTGAAAATGAAACTCCACCCCGTACCAAAAATAGCAAGATGTGACCTTGGTAGCTCAGTAGACAGTAGTTCTACGTGTCCAGTAGACAGTAGTTCTACGTAGTTCAAACGACAAACGACTGCCCGTCACTCGCACCATAAAATGACCGTCATAAAATTCAAAAGTCATAAAATTCAAAAATAGATCATTATTGTAAAAAAATTCATACCTAATTATTGGTAACTAAATATCGCGTATAATATCTCTAGTAGCAAGGTCAAACTTTCTTGACTTGGTGGGGTGGAGCGCTACCGCGCTCCTAAATTAGTAAATTACTTGAAAAGAACTTTGTTTTACAAGTCTCATTGAAGGTCACAATTTTTTTCTCCCCATATTTATGCAGTCACTGCAGGCGGTATATCCTTTTTTCCCCTGATGACCCTGATTCAGTCAGTATCCATGGCTTATTGCTTATTGCCTTCGTACTTCGTTATGATACCTATAATATACCGTCTGATATAATACCAACTAGGTACTCACCTAAGTACCGAAGAGACAGTAGAAAAGTAGAAACCTATAAAAAATCAATACCTTATTTTATTTATAAATAATCTACTTACATTTTAGACCACCTTATAGCTGAGAGTGCTGAGACTCAACTAGATCTAAATAACTATATGTATACAGGCTTTTGATGTAATTGAGCTGTGTCCAACTGTCCACACATAGTCGACGCCGTGAGCTATGTGTGGACACAGCTTTTCATACTTACCAATTTGATTTTGAGGGTAATTTTTGTCTTATTTCATTTATTTACAGATGGCACCAATCAACTCATGACACAAATACCAGCCAGAACTCTGTAACCCTTCACCAACCTTCTCTTTCCTTTCCCTTCCTTCCTACTCCCTTCTCTCCTCCTCCCTACATCCTATCAATTTCTCCTCCCCCCTTACTTAATTCTCATCTCTCTTCTCCTACTTCCTAACCCTCCTCCTTCTTTTACTTCTTTCCTTCTCCCTACATCCTATCCATTTCTCCTCTACCTCATTCCCCGGGGATAAACCATGGGACCCCGAATCTACGTCAATAGCTGGCCGGAGCTCAAGCGTCCCACCTATTTGAAGGCGCCCATACCCACCATCGGCGCCTTCATGATTTTTAATAAGGCCCCCTAATAAACCTCAGTGGTGTAGTGGTAGGACTTTGGATCCGGAAGTTGGTTGTTGTTGTTGTTGTTGTATTAGCATCATACATCGACATCCTCTGCCGTCCTCAGGTCAAGGAAGCGTGCCGCCTCCGTTGGGTCCGTCCAAAGTGTGGTAACGTCCAGGTTGGTGGGTGCTGCTGGACACTGGAGTCCGGAGGACCCGAGACACCGCAGACACCGGAAGTTGGTGGTTTGAGTCCATGTCAATTCGTAAATTTTAGGAAATACAGAAGACCTTGTTCAGACTGTGAGAGTAAAGGGAATCCCCAACACACACATTCAATCCGCTTTCTTCCGTCATTTGTCGTTTTCCCTCTACAACTTCATGAAAACGGCTACTTACTCGATGGCGTATAATATCTCTAGTAGCGCGGTCAAACTTTCTTGACTTGGCGGGGCGGAGCGCTACCGCGCTCCTTAATATTCAGTCTCATTTCGGCAGTGGAAAAAGGGTATGTTCTATTCTATTTTGTGATTTCTATTCTATTCTTTTCTATTTCATCCACAGTGACTGGCGGGTATCTCACGCTCTCTCTCATCACCTCTTCACCAACACGGACAAAGACCTGGAGATGCTTCTCTTCTATCCATGGTTCGACTGGTTTCCTCACAGTCGAAAGTCTAGGCGGTTGGCAAACAACCCCGCCTAAAAACCATTTTGCCAACTTTTTAGAAGAAGAAGAAGAAGAAGAAGAAGAAGAAGAAGAAGAACAAGAATAAGAAGAAGAACAAGAACAACAAGAAGAAGAATCTGCGTTTTTTTTATAATTACCTACCTACATAAAAAAAGCAGATCCCATTTTCAGGAATTTTAACAGGGTTCCAAAAATTAAAATGGTTAGATAATCACGATTTCCGAACAAATATTTGATGGGCTGTGTTGTTTCATAAGTGAACATTTATTACATACTATTAATATACATATTGAGTGTTTATACACATACAAACATACGGTATTTATGTTACACATATTTACCTATGTCTCGTATTGGAAAAGATATTTTTTATATACAACATCATACTCATACTCTTCGAGCTTGAGTCGCCATCGTACAAGTTTTGACGAAGGGTCCTTGAGTGAGAAGACCCAAGCAAGTGGTCTATGGTCGGTTACGATAGTGAACCTACGACCATAAAGGTACGGCCTAAAATATCTAGTGGCCCAAACAATAGCTAACAATTCACGCTCTCTCTCTCTCTCTCTCTCTCTCTCTCTCTCTCTCTCTCTCTCTCTCTCTCTCTCTCTCTCTCTCTCTCCATCTATCCCTATCTTTCTCTACTTCCATCCCTATCTCTATGCGCACTCTCTCTCTCTCTCCCTCCATCTATCCCTATCTTTATCTTCTTCCATCCTTATATATCCCTTTCTCTTGCACAGATTTTATTTTTAACCTTGAATCAAATATTTATTTATTATTTGTTTGCTCAATTTGTAATTTTAAGTTTTTTTTTACTTAAATAATTCCATGACCCACTTTATTTTCAGCACAATTTCTACTACTGACATAGCTGATATCGGTAGCTATTGGTACATATTTTATGTCATTTGTGTTATGTTTATGTATATTACCTATCCTAGATTTTGTATGTTTATTTTCACATAAAAAATGGTTGTTGTTGTTGTTGTTGTTGTTGTTGTTGTTGTTGTTGTTGTTGTTGTTGTTGTTGTTGTTGTTGTTGTATTAGCATCACACACCGACATCCTCTGCCGTCCTCAGGTCAAGGAAGCGTGCCGCCTCCGTTGGGTCCGTCCAAAGTGTGGCAACGTCCAGGTTGGTGGGTGCTACTGGACACTGGAGTCCGGAGGACCGGAGACACCGGAAGTTGGTGGTTTGAGTCCATGTCAATTCGTAAATTTTAGGAAATACAGAAGACCTTGTTCAGACTGTGAGAGTAAAGGGAATCCCCAACACACACATTCCATCCGTTTTCTTCCGTCATTTGTCGTTTTCCCTCTACAACTTCATGAAAACGGCTACTTACTCGGTGGCGTATAATATCTCTCTCTAGTAGCGCGATCACGTCAAACTTTCTTGACTTGGCGGGGCGGGTGGGGCGGAGCACTACCGCGCTCCTTAATGTTCAGTCTCATTTCGGCAGTGGAAAAAGGGTATGTTCTATTCTATTTTGTGATTTCTATTCTATCTTATTCTATTCTTTTTTATCTCATCCACAGTGACTGGCGGGTATCTCACGTTCTATCCCATCACCTCTCCACCAACACGAACAAAGACCTGGAGATGCTTCTATTCTATTCTTTTCTATTCTATTCTATTCTATTCTATTGTATCCTATTCTATCTCATCCACAGTGACTGGCGGGTATCTCACGCTCTCTCTCATCACCTCTTTACCAACACAGACAAAGACCTGGAGATGCTTCTCTTCTATCCGTGGTTCGACTGGTTTCCTCACAGTCGAAAGTCCCGGGTTCATGTCTACCTGTCCCCGTTGTACGCACCACTGATCTACCCGTTCATCTGGCTCGAGCAGCTGCTCGTCAGGTAAGAGGTTGTGAGTTCGAATCCCCGCAGGAAGACTCTGACATTTTCTGACGAGAATGATCGAACTATCTGTGTTTAGACTGCAAGAGTAAAGGAAACACATCAGTACCATCAAGGATCAGGATAAAGAATAGTAGCTAAGATGGAAACTGCTGACTGATCTTAATTATTTAACAATGTAACCAATTTTGGGTACATAACTTGTATATTACCTATCCTAGATTTTGTTTATTTTCACATTAAAAATGGTTGTATGTTTTTGTAAGTTATGTGTGTAAGAAAAAGCATCTCGTTATTTTTTCCAATGACAAACTTGGGGAATAAAATTCGACTTTTTTAGATAACTCCCTAGTACTAGCATGTATCTTCAAAATATGATTTGAGATTTTAAGAATAACGTCATGAATATTTAAGAATAAGTCATGAATATTTAAGAATCATGATATGTATTTATTTGCAGATGTTGTCTGATAACACCTAAATTGTGATATTTTCCGATGGTGCTTATTGTGTTCAAAACAACTTACTGGAATATTTTTCTCAAGAATGGTTGAAGCTTGGTCCTAACCAGTTATCAATAATGAACCCCCCAAAAGATCTGAAAATAACAAGATCATAATAAAACCGTGTATTTCTACAATAATCAAAGAAATATTGGAGAGAACAATTTTATTTTCTAGAATTCTATTTAAAATTGTATTTTTTAGATAACTCCCTAGTACTAGCATGTATCTTCAAAATATGATTTGAGATTTTAAGAATAACGTCATGAATATTTAAGAATAAGATATATCATCATGATATGTATTTATTTGCAGATGTTGCCTGATAACACCTAAATTGTGATATTTCCCAATGGTGCTTATTGTGTTCAAAACAACTTACCTACTGGAATATTTTTCTCAAGAATGGTTGAAGCTTGGTCCTAACCAGTTATCAATAATGAACCCCCAAAAAGACCTGAAAATAACAAGATCATAGATAATAAAACCGTGTATTTCTACAATACCTAGTCAAAGAAATATTGGAGAGAACAATTTTATTTCTATAATTCTTTTTAAATTGTAAAATTAAAAGTAATAAAATTGAAATAAAACTATTAAAAGATGAACACAATATTACATAGTCTAAAAGTATACTTTGATTTATGGGCAGTTAAATTAAAACTAAACTGAACACCTAGGAAATTAAATCTAAAATTGTTTATCTACATCGGTACTACACCTAATAAATTTAATGATACCTATGGACCTATAACCTAAAAATAAAATTTTAAATTTTGGGGAAAGATTCAAAGATTCGCTATCGAAGAGGGCATTATGCTACTAAATACTGATGGCAGTTTCTAGTTTGATTTTGGACTTGATTAGGACGGACTTAGTTTATCTACATCGGTACTACACCTAATAAATTTAATGATACCTATGGACCTATAACCTAAAAATAAAATTTTAAATTTTGGGGAAAGGTTCAAAGATTCGCTATCGAAGAGGGCATTATGCTACTGAATACTGATGGCAGTTTCTAGTTTGATTTTGGATTTGGTTAGGACGAGCTTCAGGTGTTGTTTTGAAGGAAAATTTTGCATGCTACCTAACCATTCAACGGTTCGAGGCACTCGTGGGGAACGTTCTCCTTAGTCCCAGACAAGACTCGCGATCTATGAAGAGCGAATTACTCTTCACATGAAGGTCTTGCTCTAGTTTGGACTTGGTTAGGATGAGGTTCTGGTGTTGGTGTTCTGCCTCGGATAACTTCTGGTGAAGTTGTGACAGGGATAGCTTGAGTCCTTCTACTTCGGAGACCAGTCTGAAATAAAGCAGGTCCTCAGTTAAAAATTTCTTTCGAGAGGGTTTGAAAAAAAAAAAAAAAAGATTTGATAAAAGGAACTGTAACAATGGAGGGAAAGGAAGTGCGACAACAGATCAACAGAGGAAAGGAACATACTTAACAACGGAAGTTTTATCGTCCCGACATCAAAGAGAGAAGGAGGACAGGATAGGGAAAAGCCAGCTGTTTCGAGAACGAACCTTATCTGTTTAGGGTGGTAGCTTAACCCAGGTGCTCTTTCTGTGGGCCATCATGATGGGCTGGGGCAGCTTTCTGTTCGCTGTGATTGGCGTTAACGCTGCTCATCACCATCCGGATATATTCCATCAGGGCGATACTCCTAGGTGAGTACTTACTTTCTGTGTCCTCTTCTTTCTCATCAAATCTTTCTTCCCCAGAAGTTTGAGACGTAGATTGCCCTCTCATTTGCCGCAAGGAGATCTGCTCGCTGCCACCTCAACAAAAGGCGATTCAGGGCCTTCGAGGTCGGGAATGGTGAGCGGAAAATACTAGGTCATTGACATGAAGCCCCCATGGGATCTGATCAGACTCAATGGGGGATCTCTTAGGGATAAACAGACATGGTCTGGCTGACGAAGACGATATTTCGCCTTTAGTTTGCCACCACCAATCGGATAATACTAAAGCCACTACAACAGCAACAAACTAGATGTACACCTTGGAAATCTGCTTATTCTTTTCTTATCTCTTCTTCTTCTTCTTTTTCTTCTTCTTCTCCTTCTTTTGGATTTCCTTTAAGTGGCAGGGTTCTCCTGGAGGAGCTTTGCACCCAACCACTAATGTTTCTTTCACTGTGAGCCTTCTTATTCTATTCCAGGGAGGATCGGGACTGGGGTATCAATCAGATAGACGCAGTCCGATCCCGGCCTGATGAGAGGAACCAGTTCATAGTTCTCACCACATTCGGAGAGCACACCCTTCACCATTTGTTTCCTACGATAGACCATTGCTTCCTACATATCGCCCATGAGGTAAGAATTCTATCTAGTCTAAATCACAAATACCAACGGCGTGGCTTTCAGTAATATTCCAGTAAAGTTGGTTGTGCAGAACCGATTGCATATTATTACGTCGAAATGCATTTGGTTCAACTAAACTGTAATTATTTTACTTACTGCCCTCTGATTTCGTGTAATCCAGCCACTACTTCATTACTTACCTTGTGCAAATGCATTTGTAGTTTGTTCTTAGCCTCGAGTATCTCATTGGTTCTCCTCGCCAGGGCAGAGTTGCTATAGTTCCACGCATTCCAAATCCGATTGGCGCAATCGTTGATACAGTTATCGGAATCGGATCGGAGCTGGGAGGATTTGGATCGCTCGGTGGATGACCGCTGGATGATTCGGTTGGAATGATCGGCCCAGGATTCCGGTATCGTCAGACTAGGGGGTGGAAAGGGTTTTATTAGGTATCAATTATCACAAATGATTAATTCTTGGGAGGCTTTAAGGTTTGACAAGTGGCGTCTTCTCGATGAAAGCTAGAGGAGCACCCCTTCCCTTCCTCTCTACAGAGCAGATCGGAATAATGAATATGCGTTTATAGCTGCCCCTTTTGAAAATCTCACAAATCACAAATCGCCGGCGCAACATGATTGTAATACAAAAGGTTCATCGGTACAATTCGATGCTGTCTGCATAAAACTTTCATCCAACTTCAGGTAATTTTAAGTCTTTTATTTTTAGGTGTTATGGAAGGTGCCTAATAGGTTTGTATATTGGTTTATAGGTACACATACAAACACCAACGGCGTGGCGTTTAGTAATATTCCAGTAAAGTTGGTTGTGCAGAACCGATTGCATATTATTACGTCGAAATGCATTTGATTCAACTGAACTGTAATTTTACTTACTGCCCTCTGATTTCATGTAATCCAGCCACTACTTCATTACTACATCTTCATATCTTGTCAAATCAAACAAAACATCTAACGTACCAAATGAAGCAGAGATTGAGGTGTTCATAGATCAGGAAGAAAACAACTTCATTATACTTACCTTGTGCAAATGCATCTGTAGTTTGTTCTTAGCCTCGAGTATCTCATTGGTTCTCCTCGCCAGGGCAGAGTTGCTGTAGTTCCACGCATTCCAAATCCGATTGGCGCAATCGTTGATACAATTATCGGAATCGGATCGGAGCTGGGAGGATTTGGATCGCTCGGTGGATGACCTCTGGATGATTCGGTTGGAATGATCGGCCCAGGATTCCGGTATCGTCAGACTAGGGGGTGGAAAAGGTTTTATTAGGTATCAAAGTTTATCACAAATGATATTTATCATTTGTGATAAACTTGGGAGGCTTTAAGGGTTTGACAAGTGGCGTCTTCTCGGTGAAAGCTAGAGAAGCACCCCTTCCCTTCCTCTCTACAGAGCAGATCGGAATAATGAATATGCGTTTATAGCTGCCCCTTTTGAAAATCTCACGAATCACAAATCGCCGGCGCAACATGATTGTATTACAAAAGGTTCATCGGTACAATTCGATGCTGTCTGCATAAAACTTTCATCCAACCTCAGGTAATTTTAAGTCTTTTATTTTTAGGTGTTATGGAAGGTGCCTAATAAGTTTGTAGGTTTATAGGTACACAAATTAAGGTAATAGACCTAATCGAAAATCTTGACTTACGTGGGATCAACACTCTCAATACCGGCAAAGTAGTTGATTCCTCGCGAGTAGTTGTTCATCTGGTAGCACAGAGAATCAACCTGGCTTGCACTATGCTTACTCTTGATGTCCATCTCTACCTGAAATTGAAATGATCAAAAATCAAATCATAAACTTGTAGTGAAACTGAAAGCCTTTTCGCAATTTTTGTGAATGTCATGGCACTACTATGGAAGGAGTGTTCAATTCAATTTATTTATTACAATATTATGGTGTTACTTGACATTACTATCACTATGGAGAATTAAACAAAGGAGGAGCCCAGGATTATTTCTGGGCGTTCAAAGGGTTTTACCAAATCCCTTCTAACACCGTGAGACAGGTATCATGCCTGTTTCACAGACACGGAAAGTATGTGATTACGGCATTACTAAAAAGATCCTTCAGTTATTCTGTCTTCTTCTTCTTCCTCCTCCTCCTCCTCCTCGCCTTGAGTGTTCAGACGGGGTCGGGGTCGGCCCCTCAATTTACTGTGCTAATGTCAGCAGGGTTGCTACTCAGTAAACGACCAGTGGTGGGTAACACCACTTACTTCATGTTGCGAAGAGCGGCAACACCGCAATTGTTCCACTACCCGGTTGTAGAACGCGTTGAGTTGTTCCTTGCAGTGGCGTAGGGTTTCGATTTCCTTGAGGAGTGCCTGTTCCGCCTGGTCATGGACGAGATCTATGCCTGGAAGTCAGAAGAGAACAAACTGTATTTTATTATGTGACATCTTTTCAGTCATCATACGAAATTTCTCTTTGGACTAGTTTGGACTGGGAGCTGGTTTGGACTAGTTTGGACTGTGGCGCCATTACGTCCAAACTAGTCCAAAAAAGACATTTCGTATGATGATTGAAAAAAAAAGTCACCTAATAAAATACGGCTATTTTATACCTGACCCAGTGGTGTACTTTTCAAGATCCCTAATGCCAACCACTTCCGCTTAGATGTTCTTAGCGTGTGTGGCGAAAAAATCTCGAGACCTCTATCAGATCGTCTGTGAGAACTGGGTCTGAACTTTTTTCCACCACACATGTTCTGACAGTCTGTCAGTTTTAGGTCTGGCATAAGGTCTGAGGAAGAGAACAAACTGTATTTTATTATGTGACATCTTTTCAGTCATCATACGAAATTTCTCTTTGGACTAGTTTGGACTGGGAGCTGGTGTGGTGGCGCCATTACGTCCAAACTAGTCCAAAAAAGAAATTTCGATGTCCAATGATGATTGAAATAATAATAATAATAATAACTATAAGGTGACTTGGAAAAAAGTCACCTTATAAAATACGGCTATTTTATACCTGACTCAGTGGTGTACTTTTCAAGAATTTCAAGATCCCTAATGCCAACCACTTCCGCTAAGATGGTCTTAGTGTGTGTGGCGAAAAAATCTCGAGACCTCTATCAGATCGTCTGTGAGAACTGGGTCTGAACGTTTTTCCACCACACAAGTTCCGACAGTCTGTCAGTTTTAGGTCTGGCATAAGGTCTGAGCGTGTTTGGCGGGGATAAAGTAAATGACACATATATTAAAGACCTGATTATGGCGAATACTGCAGCTGTACAAGTTGCAGACTATTGACAGACAAAGATTTGATGGTTTTGGTGACTGTGACGGACTTGGAAAGTAAGTATTTAATCGTATAGTGGTCGAGACTACTCAAGACGCTTACCTCATAAACAGGGTGTGTGGGTGTCTTCCCTCCCCCTGACGAAAAATGCCGACCCCGTCTAAACACGGGAAAGGGCGAATAATGGAGATGAAGAAGATCGGTATGTGTCTACTGCCAGGGTAAAGGGACTCGGGATTCGAACCCGGGTCCGAGGCTTACCTTGTCTAGCCTCGCGATGATACAGACACTCCTGTGCTACACTTAGGGGCGGCTCACAGTCTCGTATTGCTTTCTCTAGTGCTCGGCGCGTGTCCTGGGAAAAAGGGGAAGAAAAGAGGTTTAATTAACGGCATATAGCTACTAAGGTCTTTAGTGACGGAGGCATTACCCTCCATTCGGTGACAAGCTACCCGCCTCCTCACAAAAAAACTAAAATGGCATTTTTTTTTTTTTTTTTTTTTTTTTCGTCTTGCCTAGACACATTTATTGTGATTAACTCCAGAACCTAATTTTTGATGATTAGGTTATTTGGTCAGTTAATAATAATAATAATAATAATAATGGATAATATTTTTTTTTTTTTTAATTTATTCTATAAACTCCCTGTATGTTATAGAAGATAATAGAAAATATCTACCTATCTTGTTTAATGTTTATCCGATGCACGGATGGAAGTTTAGTCGTAATATAGGTAATTAGGCGGTTGGCAAACAACCCCGCCTAAAAACCATTTTGCCAACTTTTTAGAAGAAGAAGAACAAGAATAAGAAGAAGAAGAAGAACAAGAACAACAAGAAGAAGAATCTGCGTTTTTTTTTATAATTACCTACACAAAAAAAGCAGATCCCATTTTCGGGAATTTCAACAGGGTTCCAAAAATTAAAATGGTAGATAATCACGATTTCCGAACAAATATTTGATGGGCTGTGTTGTTTCATAAGTGAACATTTATTACATACTATTAATGTACATATTGAGTATTTATGCACATATGTATATGTATATTCTATACATACGGTATTTATGTTACACATATTTACCTATGTCTCGTATTGGAAAAGATATGGGAAAAATGAAAAATTGCCATCGACAGGGGCAATAATTATTTTCCGAAATTTATAGCTTTATGCTACTCTGCACACACTTTAAACATTATGACTAGAGTATCCTCCCTTTCTCTCTCTCTCTCTCCCTCCATCTATCCCTATCTTTATCTACTTCCATCCCTATCTCTATGCGCACTCTCTCTCTCTCACTCCATCTATCCCTATCTTTATCTCCTTCCATCCTTATCTATCTCTTTCTCTTGCACAGATTTTATTTTTAAACTTGAATCAAATATTTATTTATTATTTGTTTGCTCAATTTGTAATTTTAAGTTTTTTTTTTTTTTTACTTAAATAATTCCATGACCCACTTTATTTTCAGCACAATTTCTACTACTGACATAGCTGATATCGGTAGCTATTGGTACATATTTTATGTCATTTGTGTTATGTTTATGTATATTACCTATCCTAGATTTTGTATGTTTATTTTCACATAAAAAATGGTTGTATGTTTTTGTAAGTTATGTGTGTAAGAAAAAGCATCTCGTTATTTTTTCCAATGACAAACTTGGGGAATAAAATTCGACTTTTTTAGATAACTCCCTAGTACTAGCATGTATCTTCAAAATATGATTTGAGATTTTAAGAATAACGTCATGAATATTTAAGAATAAGATATATCATCATGATATGTATTTATTTGCAGATGTTGCCTGATAACACCTAAATTGTGATATTTCCCAATGGTGCTTATTGTGTTCAAAACAACTTACCTACTGGAATATTTTTCTCAAGAATGGTTGAAGCTTGGTCCTAACCAGTTATCAATAATGAACCCCCAAAAAGACCTGAAAATAACAAGATCATAGATAATAAAACCGTGTATTTCTACAATACCTAGTCAAAGAAATATTGGAGAGAACAATTTTATTTCTATAATTCTTTTTAAATTGTAAAATTAAAAGTAATAAAATTGAAATAAAACTATTAAAAGATGAACACAATATTACATAGTCTAAAAGTATACTTTGATTTATGGGCAGTTAAATTAAAACTAAACTGAACACCTAGGAAATTAAATCTAAAATTGTTTATCTACATCGGTACTACACCTAATAAATTTAATGATACCTATGGACCTATAACCTAAAAATAAAATTTTAAATTTTGGGGAAAGATTCAAAGATTCGCTATCGAAGAGGGCATTATGCTACTAAATACTGATGGCAGTTTCTAGTTTGATTTTGGACTTGATTAGGACGGACTTAGATTTGGTTAGGACGAGCTTCAGGTGTTGTTTTGAAGGAAAATTTTGCATGCTACCTAACCATTCAACGGTTCGAGGCACTCGTGGGGAACGTTCTCCTTAGTCCCAGACAAGACTCGCGATCTATGAAGAGCGAATTACTCTTCACATGAAGGTCTTGCTCTAGTTTGGACTTGGTTAGGATGAGGTTCTGGTGTTGATGTTCTGCCTCGGATAACTTCTGGTGAAGTTGTGACAGGGATAGCTTGAGTCCTTCTACTTCGGAGACCAGTCTGAAATAAAGCAGGTCCTCAGTTAAAAATTTCTTTCGAGAGGGTTTGAAAAAAAAAAAAAAAGATTTGATAAAAGGAACTGTAACAATGGAGGGAAAGGAAGTGCGACAACAGATCAACAGAGGAAAGGAACATACTTAACAACGGAAGTTTTATCGTCCCGACATCAAAGAGAGAAGGAGGACAGGATAGGGGAAAGCCAGCTGTTTCGAGAACGAACCTTATCTGTTTAGGATTAACTTCACCCAGTAATCGGACCAGTTACCTAGAGCTTACAAGGCAGACGTTCCAAACTAACTAGGCTGGCAACTCTGTCTGAGCTAGATTCATAGAAGCTTAACTCATCTTTTAGGGCTATTTTGCCCCTACACCTAAGCCTCAGATTGGGATTTCTGTGTATACTATTTCAGCTCTATATCTAAGATTAAAAGTTGAGGATCAAATTTCTATAGAACCAACTTGAGATTTCAGATTAAATCTATTTTCTCTCTCACCTAAGTTGAGGTCCGTCCCGGCACAGTTCAACGTCCTTCCTGTGTATCCTAGCTTCCAGGCGACTCTGAGCCACCTTGATAGGCGCACTCTTATCCTGGATGGCTTTCCTTAGGAGCTCTATGTTCTTCTCAACGTCGAATATCTCTTGCTGCGTCTGTGAAGAAAGAAATCGATTGAGTGAGTGTTTGTTGAGGGGAAATTCAAGTCAAAAAGTTCCCAAGCTTATGCTTGCAAGCGGGGTACCAAAATTCTGAGCGCTGTTTTTTCTCTCCAAGATTTTAATTTTCAAGTTTCATAAACTTGAAAATTTGGCTGATTGGTGATCGCAGGATATGGAAGAAAATCAATTTTCTCAGCCATAAACCGGGGTGATGGTCTCCAGTTTACTTTAGACCCAGGCACTCAGGAGGTTATGGTTTGTCTCGGTAAGCACTTGGGCAGTTCAGTCCCTATCCTCCAACAAACACCAACGGCGTGGCGTTTAGTAATATTCCAGTAAAGTTGGTTGTGCAGAACCGATTGCATATTATTACGTCGAAATGCATTTGGTTCAACTGAACTGTAATTTTACTTACTGCCCTCTGATTTCGTGTAATCCAGCCACTACTTTTTTCGGATTATTTATTATTTTTGACGATCTTTACGAAAAAAATACATTTGGACAGTTATATTTTTCATGAGAATCATCAATTCCTTTTTTTTTCTTTCTTGATTAAATTTTTGGGAAGGGAAAACAGTATCTCTTTCATGGGTGAGAAAATAGTGACCTATTTTGTGGGGGGGAATGTTCAGACCTCCTAGTTCCCTTTCCTGTAAACGCGCCTTAGGGGGTACGTACCCCTGATTCTCCAAACGTACAAACCGAACACAGCAACGAACTACGTACCCCTGGTTGTTATAATCTTCACTATAGCCAGTCGTCAACTATAACCCGGTGAGTCCGCATCTACTCGTATCACCCAATCTACGGCCTGAATCCCGTTGCCCTATGGCTGTCCTCTCCTCTGTCTCTCTGAAATAGAATAGAAAGAGGTTAGAATATAGAAGAGGAAAGAAAGAATAGCTTAAAAGGAGGTACTTGCTCAGAAGTCACGCCACAATGGAAAATTGCTACAAAAACGAGCTGTCACAAACGAGCAGAGACCAGTGTTACTATAGGGTTAGGTTAAACGCAAAACGCAAAAAGGAGCTTTCACAATTTGAGCAGTGACCAGTGTTACTAATAGGGTTAGGTTAAACACAAAAAGGAGTTTGTTTTCTTTTTCCTTGTCGTGACTTCTGAATAATTACCAAAAAGGACAGAATAGTATAGAAGAGAACAGAATAGAATAGAAATATTATACAAAGATAGAAGAAAAATAAAGATAATACTTGTACAATAGACAGGATAGAATAAAATAGAAGAGTTTGATCTGTCTTGTATCTGCAGCTTAGAGCTTAGGTACTAGCAGAAACTCACTACCAGAAGAGGCATTTTGGGATATTTCCCATAGGAGTTTAAATGGTTAAGGAAGACTTTACCTTGATAGGTAGGTAGGTGCCTCTACAATTTTTCCCATTTCATTATTGACCTTCCCATACTTTCATTTTTTCCAAATGCCAGTCATACAACATAGGGGTCGCCCAAAATCGAGAACTCTGGATAAAGCTAATTCATGAGGGTTTTGGGCCTTCGTGGCCTGGCAGAACCCGGCAGTAAGTCATAGAGGTAAATGTTTTTTCAACGTAAATCAATTCCTCTATACTTCCCACCCCCTATTGTCAGTACAGTAGAACCTCGATTATTTCAATTATTTGGGACCGGGGGGTAGTTGAAATGACCACTTTCTATGATCTTTTCCTCTGATAAGATAGGATATCCTTAGAAAGATGGAAAGAACCCGATTTTTAGAGTTGAAACAATAGAGAGTTGAGATGATGGAAGTTGAAATAATCGAGGTTTTACTGTAAATCCGAGTAGGTAAGAACATAGGGTAATAGCAAGTAATAACGTCGCGGAATGTCTTTCATTAAGTGCATCTCAACTTATCAACTCATCTCTTCCTTAAATCCTGTTCATGATCATTCATCCTCTTAAAATGAGTTTATGAAAACTTGAAAATTAAAAACTTGAAGAAAAAGCAGCGCTTAGAAGTTTCCTACCCCGCTTGCATGCATAAACTTGGGAACTTTTTGACTTGAAGAAGTTATGGTACACTTTGAAAAACTTGAGTGCCAAGTAAACATTGAGGGGGAAAATAAACTATCTACCTATTTTTTCCATTTTTTTTTTCCTTTTTTTAGAAAACAAGTAGTCTAGGTACCTACTCTATTCTGTTTTGTCTCCATTGTCTTATTACCTATACCTATGCAATTCTATTCTAGTTCATGTTATTCTACTACTATGTAGTCCATACTAGATGCCTTGTCTATCTCAAGGACATGGACAGTTCCTGAATAAGTGTGCAAGATATTAAGGTGTGTCCAAACATAGTCGACCGGCCGCCGATCGACGATATAAATCTATGTTGTCCAGGCAGTGTGGAAGTATCAGACGACATCGATCGATGGCCGGTCGATACTGTGGACACACCTTTAAGATCTACCTATTATTCTATACCTATTATTCTACCTTTAAGATCTACCTATTATTCTATGTGTTTCTGAGTCAGCTATGTGTGATACATTCCTAGGGTGTATCATGCCCATGATTAATTCACCGGGTATGGCGTTGATATTCAAAGGTGACTTGGAAAAGTTCATACTGGATAAATATTCATGCAACTTATTGCAGTCAGAAAAATTAATGTTCTTAATTGAGATTCTACCTGAAGAAGTGCTATTTCGGCTAACATTTTCTCCAGCTCCGTACTCAGCTCGTTTCGCCAGAACGTAATGTCTGTCAGGCGCTCCCCCAATCTACGGCCTGAATCCCGTTGCCCTATGGCTGTCCTCTCCTCTGTCTCTCTGAAATAGAATAGAAAGAGGTTAGAATATAGAATAGGAAAGGTTAGAATATAGAATAGGAAAGGTTAGAATATAGAATAGAAAGAGGTTAGAATATAGAATAGGAAAGGTTAGAATATAGAATAGAAAGAGGTTAGAATATAGAATAGGAAAGAAAGAATAGCTTAAAAGGAGGTACTTGCTCAGAAGTCACGCCAATGGAAAATTGCTACAAAAACGAGCTGTCACAAACGAGCAGAGACCAGTGTTATTATAGGGTTAGGTTAAACGCAAAAAGGAGCTTTCACAATTTGAGCAGTGACCAGTGTTACTAATAGGGTTAGGTTAACACACAAAAAGGAGTGTTTTCTTTTTCCTTGTCGTGACTTCTGAATAATTACCAAAAAGGATAGAATAGTATAGAAAAGAACAGAATAGAATAGAAATACTATACAAAGATAGAAGAAAAATAAAGATAATACTTGTACAATTGACAGGATAGAATAAAATAGAAGAGTTTGATCTGTCTTGTATCTGCAGCTTAGAGCTTAGGTATTAGGTACTAGCAGAAACTCACTAGCAGAAGTGGCATTTTGGGATATTTCCCATAGGAGTTTAAATGGTTAAGGAAGATTTTACCTTGATAGGTAGGTAGGTGCCTCTACTATTTTTCCCATTTCATTATTGACCTTCCCCTACTTTTATTTTTTCCAAATGCCAGTCATACATAGGTAGGGGTCGCCCAAAATCGAGAACTCTGGATAAAGCTAATTCATGAGGGTTTTGGGCCATCGTGGCCTGTCAGAATCCGGCAGTAAGTCATAGAGCATAGAGGTAAATGTTTTTTCAACGTAATAGGTACGTAAATCAATTCCTCTATACTTCCCACCCCCTATTGTCAGTACAGTAGAACCTCGATTATTTCAATTATTTGGGACCGGGGGGTAGTTGAAATGACCACTTTCTATGATCTTTTCCTCTGATAAGATAGGATATCCTTAGAAAGATGGAAAAAACCCGATTTTTAGAGTTGAAACAATAGAGAGTTGAGATTATGGAAGTTGAAATAATCGAGGTTTTACTGTAAATCCGAGTAGGTAAGAACATAGGGTAATAGCAAGTAATAAAGTCGCGGAATATCTTTCATTAAGTGCATCTCAACTTATCAACTCATCTCTTCCTTAAATCCTGTTCATGATCATTCATCCTCTTAAAATGAGTTTATGAAAACTTGAAAATTAAAAACTTGGAGAAAAAGCAGCGCTTAGAAGTTTCCTACCCCGCTCGCATGCATAAACTTGGGAACTTTTTGACTTGAAGAAGTTATGGTACACTTTGAAAAACTTAAGTGCCAAGTAAACATTGAGGGGGGAAATAAACTATCTATTTTTTCCATTTTTTTTTCTTTTTTTAGAAAACAAGTAGTCTAGGTACCTATAGGTACTATTCCGTTTTGTCTCCATTGTCTTATTACTGTATGCAATTCTATTCTAGTTCATGTTATTCTACTACTATGTAGTCCATAGACCAGGGTGATGGTCTCTAGCCATTTTAATTGGCTCGTCCTAAATTGCAGTCAACCATCGTGAGGACTTGTGCTTTTTCTTTGAAAGCAGAGAGAACCCTTTGAAAACTGCCAGCTAGCTAGGCTGGTTAGGGTTAGCTGTTCTCCCTGATAATAGTCCCACACTAGTCTACTCTGTTTAACGTCCTCTAGCCAGACGAATTGCATGATACACCCTAGGAATGTATCACACATAGCTGACTCAGAAACACATAGAATAATAGGTAGATCTTAAAGGTAGAATAATAGGTAGATCTTAAAGGTGTGTCCACAGTATCGACCGGCCATCGATCGATGTCGTCTGACACTTCCACACTGCCTGGACAACATAGATTTATGTCGTCGATCGACGGCCGGTCGACTATGTTTGGACACACCTTAATATCTTGCACACTTATTCAGGAACTGTCCATGTCCTTGAGATAGACAAGGCATCTATCTCACGGTGTTGGGAGCATTGAGTTTTAAAACCCCCTTGGACGCCCAGAATCAATATCTGTCCTCCCATGTCTTTATACTTCTTATGCAGATGAACCTTGACGTAGCCATTTTAATTGGCTCGTCCTAAATTGCAGTCAACCATCGTGAGGACTTGTGCTTTTTCTTTGAAAGCAGAGAGAACCCTTTGAAGAACTGCCAGCTAGCTAGGCTGTTTAGGGTTAGCTGTTCTCCTCCCTGTTAATAGTCCCACACTAGTCTACTCTCTGTTTAACGTCCCCTAGCCAGACAAATGCTCACCTCATAACTCGTATCGCTTCAGATCGGATTTTCTCGGACAGGTTCCGATTTGCGTCCGCCTCGTTATAGTAGTTGATATTGCTTTGCGTCCATTCGTACGGCGTAAACCGCGTGTACATTGCGGCCCGGGCGGCATGACTTGGATTGCGTTCGAAAGAGGCGGCAATCGACGGCAGTTTGACGGGGTCGAAGGCGCGGCTGACGTCTGTGCTCGCCTGGTAGCAGGGGTCGATGATGTGTGCTGCCATCTGACGGGTAGTGCTGGAACAGAGAGTTACCAAAAGTGGACTGTTTAAGTGATGACGTGAAAGTGGACGCAAAGATTGCGTAATATTCCCCGTAAGGCCAGCCACTCACTATCAGGTAGACCTGACTACAGCAGTACAGCTCATCAATCATCAAGTCTACCTGATACTGTGTGTGCTTATCAGGTAGACCTGACAGACGGACCTTTTCAGCTGCACCTGGCAGGTCTAACTGATAGTGTGTGTGCTCATCAGGTGTACCTGTCAGGTCTACCTGATACTGAATGGCTGGCCCAAGTGCCACGTTATTTGATAACAAACGACTTAAAACTTGAAAATCTTGCCAGCCTAGTTAGCTTAAAAGTGACCTACCTTCTAAGCGGTAGGTCGCAGGTTTGATACCCGCCTGAGGCGACCTTTATCGCCAAACATGAGTTTCGTTCTCGGAACGGCTGGGTTTCGCCTATCCTGTCCTCCATCGCCATTCGATTTCGGGAGAAAGACCTTCTTTGTTACAGTCTCATTCGAGCAGGATAAACACGGTATGTCAATTTCGATTTCATTTCTTGGCGAGTTGGCGCCCAAATTTTTTTGTTGTTGGAAAAAAGCAACTTTCACAACTTACAGCGGCATAATACTGGTGGTCTCAAATCCTTGCACACCCTGTATGGCTAAATCAGGGGCGTGGATGTGAGAACTATTATCAGGGGCGGCGGGTAACATGGGGCGAGGGGGATAGCAGGCGTGCGACATGCTGGGGTCTACCAGGGCACTGGACCAGGGGAGCAGGTTCTGTGGGAAGAAAGAAGAAGTAGAAATTAGTACTGGATTACCTACCTTAGATACCTTGGTACTATAAAATAATCAACCCACCTACGGTTGTGTTTTTGTTAATTTTTTCAAGTTTTAACCAATGAAATGTGTTGTCAATAAGTTGTTTTTGTATTGTTTTTAAATTTGTAACCCAATAAATGTATGAGATCAATTTTGCAAAATAAACCATTTGTTACAAGACCACTGCACTGAAATTTTAAACCCGTGATAAGTTTTTGTATAACTGGCATGCTTGTAGTGATCTCTAAGCTCGACAACAAGTGTTCCAATAGAAGAATTGTAAAATATTTTCAATGTTGAAAGAGTTGTGATTTTAGTCAAGTAGGGAAAGTGTAACTGTGTACAAACCAAGTGATAATGGGTGCTAAACCTAGTACGGAGCGTAATGAGGAGAGTGACCGAGAAAGAACATTTTCAACATCAAGTAGCTCAGACCTGGGTGCTGGTTTCAACATCTTACGCTCATTGCAGAATGTAAATATAAGTGTAGACAGACAACGGGCAAGATCTTTGTCCAGCGTACCTGATGACAATGAGTCAACGCATGAAACTGACAGCAGTTCGCTAGATAGTCCAACAATGTTTTTTGTTTTTTTTTTTTTTTTTTAATCAATAAATTCGAGAGTTAAACTTAAACCGAGTTATATTTATCCAGTGCAGCGGCAATATAGCTCATTGAATAAATTAACCATTTTTAGTTTAGGCAATCGACATTTGAAACAAGAGGAAAATCCCAAAAATAAACCACTTACCGAGTGCATAATAGTCTGTGGCATCCTGAAACTTTTCTTTCCATCAGGTCATGATCTCATTCTTCTCTTCTTTCTTGATTTTGCTGTTTTCCTCCTCCTCCTCCTCCTCCTCCTCCTCCTCCTCCTCCTCTTCCTTCTATTTTTATCCTATTTTACTTGTCCTTACTTCTTTCCTTTGCTCCTTTTCTTTCTTTCCTTTTCAACTACCTCAAGTCCAACGAGTTGGGTATTTTTTTGCCTTCTGATCTACTTAGGAATTGGGTTTTTTCCTATCCTGTCCTCCTTAGGTCCTCCTGTTAGATATTAGAATTGGATTAAGCTAAGAGCTCTATTTCTGCAATTTACATTTTTTTCTTCCTTTTTTCACTTTCACTGAAACTGTATCGACTCAACACTCTTGCGTTACACAGAAAAGTAAAAGCTAAAAGTCAGAGAAAATATTCGAAAAAATATGGTAGGTAGTAGATAGTGACAGAAAAATAGACTAACTTGCTGAACGGTATGCAAAGAGAGTGTGGAGGTATTTTGTATTAACACGAAGGCAGGTTTATTTCTAAACTGCATGTCGAAATTTCTCTCTCTTTATGACTAGCAACATGCAAACTTTCTGGAAAACTCGGGGATGTTTCGTGATTTTTTTCGAATGTTTTCCTGTGCGTACCAATACCTACAACGTACAGAGGTGAATTAAATATTAAATTTAACCTACATAGGTAGATACCTACTAGCTGGGCTTGATTTTTCTTCCTATACTGTAGGCCAGATTCTGAAAATTTCGAACATCCAGAGGAGGAGAAGGAAGAGGAGGAGGAAAGAAACTAGGAAGATAGGGAAGAGGAGAAGAACGATAAGAAGAAGGAGGAGGTAGAGGAGCAAAAAGAGGAGGTAGAGGTTATGCAGACAGCATCGAATTGTACCGATGAACCTTTTGTATTACAATCATGTTGCGCCGGCGATTTGTGATTTGTGAGATTTTCAAAGGGGCAGCTATAAACGCATATTCATTATTCCGATCTGCTCTGTAGAGAGGAAGGGAAGGAGTACTCCTCTAGCTTTCATCGAGAAGACGCCACTTGTCAAACCTTAAAGCCTCCCAAGAATTAATCATTTGTGATAATTGATACCTAATAAAACCCTTTCCACCCCCTAGTCTGACGATACCGGAATCCTGGGCCGATCATTCCAACCGAATCATCCAGCGGTCATCCACCGAGCGATCCAAATCCTCCCAGCTCCGATCCGATTCCGATAACTGTATCAACGATTGCGCCAATCGGATTTGGAATGCGTGGAACTATAGCAACTCTGCCCTGGCGAGGAGAACCAATGAGATACTCGAGGCTAAGAACAAACTACAAATGCATTTGCACAAGGTAAGTAATGAAGTAGTGGCTGGATTACACGAAATCAGAGGGCAGTAAGTAAAATAATTACAGTTTAGTTGAACCAAATGCATTTCGACGTAATAATATGCAATCGGTTCTGCACAACCAACTTTACTGGAATATTACTGAAAGCCACGCCGTTGGTATTTGTTGGAAGATAGGGACTGGACTGCCCAAGTGCTTACTGAGACAAACCATAACCTCCTGAGTACCTGGGTCTAAAGTAAACTGGAGACCATCACCCCGGTGTATGGCTGAGAAAATTGATTTTCTTCCATATCCTGCGATCACCAATCAGCCAAATTTTCAAGTTTATGAAACTTGAAAATTAAAATCTTGGAGGGAAAAAACAGCGCTCAGAATTTTGGTACCCCGCTTGCATGCATAAGCTTGGGAACTTTTTGACTTGAATTTCCCCTCAACAATCACTCACTCAATAATCGATTTCTTTCTTCACAGACGCAGCAAGAGATATTCGACGTTGAGAAGAACATAGAGCTCCTAAGGAAAGCCATCCAGGATAAGAGTGCGCCTATCAAGGTGGCTCAGAGTCGCCTTGAAGCTAGGATACACAGGAAGGACGTCGAACTGTGCCGGGACGGACCTCAACTTAGGTGAGAGAGAAAATAGATTTAATCTGAAATCTCAAGTTCTATAGAAATTTGATCCTCAACTTTTAATCTTAGATATAGAGCTGTCACAAAAGATCTAACCAGGTCGCAGTGACCAAGGGCGTTTATTAAAGCCGATGGCCCTATCTACCTTTACCAATAGATATAGAGCTGAAATAGTATACACAGAAATCCCAATCAGAGGCTTAGGTGTAGGGGCAAAATAGCCCTAAAAGATGAGTTAAGCTTCTATGAATCTAGCTCAGACAGAGTTTGACCAAGGGCGTTTATTAAAGCCGATGGCCCTATCTACCTTTACCAATAGATATAGAGCTGAAATAGTATACACAGAAATCCCAATCTGAGGCTTAGGTTTAGGGGCAAAATAGCCCTAAAAGATGAGTTAAGCTTCCATGAATCTAGCTCAGACAGAGTTGCCAGCGCACCGAGTTATATTTATCCAGTGCAGCGGCAATATAGCTCATTGAATAAATTAACCATTTTTAGTTTAGGCAATCGACATTTGAAACAAGGGAAAATCCCAAAAATAATCCACTTACCGAGTGCATGATAGTCTGTGGCATCCTGAAACTTTTCTTTCCATCAGGTCATGATCTCATTCTTCCTCTTCTTTCTTGATTTTGCTGTTTTCCTCCTCCTCCTCCTCCTCCTCCTCCTCCTCCTCCTCCTTTTCCTTCTATTTTTATCTTATTTTACTTGTCCTTACTTCTTTCCTTTGCTCCTTTTCTTTCTTTCCTTTTCAACTATGTCAAGTCCAACGACCAACGAGTTGGGTATTTTTTTTGCCTTCTGATCTACTTAGGTAGGTATTAGTTGTTTTTCCTATCCTGTCCTCCTTAGGTCCTCCTGTTAGATATTAAAATTGGATTTTAAGCTAAGAGCTCTATTTCTGCAATTTACATTTTTTTCTTCCTTTTTTTTCACTTTCACTGAAACTGTATCGACTCAACACTCTCGCGTTACACTGAAAAGTAAAAGCTAAAAGTCAGAGAAAATATTCGAAAAAATGTGGTAGTAGATAGTGACAGAAAAATAGACTAACTTGCTGAACGGTATGCAAAGAGAGTGTGGAGGTATTTTGTATTAACACGAAGGCAGGTTTATTTCTAAACTGCATGTCGAAATTTCTCTCTCTTTATGACTAGCAACATGCAAACTTTCTGGAAAACTCGGGAATGTTTCGTGATTTTTTTCGAATGTTTTCCTGTGCGTACCAATACCTACAACGTACAGAGGTGAATTAAATTTAACCTACATAGGTAGATACCTACTAGCTGGGCTTGATTTTTCTTCCTATACTGTAGGCCAGATTCTGAAAATTTCGAACATCCAGAGGAGGAGAAGGAAGAGGAGGAGGAAAGAAACTAGGAAGATAGGGAAGAGGAGAAGAACGATAAGAAGAAGGAGGAGGTAGAGGAGCAAAAAGAGGAGGTAGAGGAGGAAAAAGAGGAGGAGAAGGAGGAGGAGGAAAAAATGTGAAGAGATATAGGTACAAGACAAGAGTAGAAGAAAAAGGAAAAGGGAAGGAATGGGAAGAAGAGGAGGAAATAAAAGGAGGGAGTAGGAAGAGAGAAAGAAGGAAGAGTGCCTACCTGCCTATATGGAAATATCTACCTTGATGAAATGCGTCCTCCCCCTTCAGTCCCTTTAAGGGTCAGGTGTCAGGTCTTTGTACTTACATAAACATGCATTGGCAATTTGGCACCCTGTAATCTCACATTTCTCACAGTCTCTTGAGGATGTGTCTAGGAGGTTTTTTTTTAGGATAACTACGAGTTTACTCCGAAAATTTTTGGGTCATTTTATAATTTTTTATCAATATTTTCGTGTGTTGTTGTTGTTTTTTTTTTTTTTTTTTTTTTTAAGAGGTTTGACAGAGGGAACTGTAACTGCTATGGTCTTATCGTCCCGAAATCGAAGAGAGAAGGAAGACAGGATAGGAGAAAGCCAGCCGTTCCGAGAACGAACATTATACCACCAGGATAAAATCCGCCCCGGGCGGGAATCGAACCCGCGGCCTAGCGCTTACAAGGCAGACGCACTACCAACTAAGCTAACTAGGCTGGCTGGGTCATTTTAAGTGAGTTCACTGTTACTCTGCTAAAGAAGCTTATGTAGGTATGAGTTTACGTTTACGAGTACCTAATACTCCGCTAGTAAAATCCAAGGCTTAGGTAAAATTGGTAAAATATATGTACCTAGGTATTTTCCCTGTCCTAGTCAGGCAGGCCAAACTATAACAGTGACGTTAAACCTTTTTTATTTATTTTTTTTTTATTTTTTATTATTATTTTTTTTTTTTGCCAGGAAGTGTTTCGTTCTCTGGCCTTTAGGGACGTATTTCGTTCCAATAGGCGAGTGATAGGTATGTTACCCACTAGAAACGCAGCAAAAAGTCCCTTAGGAGTTGAAGAGGATGAGGTTGTATTTCAGTGCAATGCAGTGTCAGGCCGCGCTCTCTGTTTTACCTTATGTCTCGAAAATAAAATTGAAATAAATTTAAAAAGGTAGGTAGTAGGTATCTACATAAAATAGAAGTAAGTACCTTATAGGTAGGGTACCTAGATAGATAGGTAATAATATTTATGTCCGGAACATCGATCTGAGTCTATTAGTCTAAACTATATTATATATAGTTTTAATTAAATCTATTTCTACCTTGTAATTTCCGCCCGAAGCGGGCTATTATCCTCGACTCAACAGATAAGATAAAGATAAGGTTCGATTTCGCCGTCTTTCGCCTACCATCCTATCCCCCTTCTCTCTTCGATTTCGGGACTATAGGACATCATTTATTAGTTATTACAGTTCCCTCTATCGAATATATAAACTATATTATATATAGTTTTAATTAAATCTATTTCTACCTTGTAATTTCCGCCCGAAGCGGGCTATTATCCTCGACTCAACAGATGAGATAAGGTTCGATTTCGCCGTCTTTCGCCTACCATCCTCTTCGATTTCGGGACTGTAGGACATCATTTATTACAGTTCCCTCTATCGAACATTAAACGGATAGTTCCACCCACTTTCCGATTTTGAAAATTTGGACCTTTCTCAGAAAAAAATAAATAAGAGAACCTGACTCTATTAAAATTAGTTCTAAAATAATCCGCTTAAGTGGCAGCACCTCTCAACTGTTACTACCCCAAACAGTGCCAGTGGTGGCACATACCTACTTGGAGATAAAAAGCTGTAGGCTGTTAGTAGGAGTCTAGGGTAGGTACCTACTTTTTTCTCTCTCTCAAAAAAAAACACAAAAAAGAAAGGGAAATATTTTATTTTAGTCCAAGTCTTGTTGTTTATTTTCACAAAATTTTTCGTATTTTTTCTCATTTCTGCGATTCCACAGATTCCACACCGTTTTTGAAGCACTAAAAAAATCAACCCCTGAAAATGACAAGACGCTTCTCCACTGATTCTAAATTAACAGAAGGAGGTCTTAACTCTGTGGATACAAGTGTTTCCCGTTATCAAAGTGAAGCCTATAACATCGCAAGCTCAAGGTGCGTGACAGCTGATAAAATGATTAAACGAAAGAAGCGAGTAAGTGAGTTCGATGTTTTACCGCGATGGTTTTGCATTGAAATTGGTCTATAGACCTGTTTCATCGCAAAATCTCTCGAAATATCGATCTCGAACGGTTTAGGTAACCGCTTTTTTAATGAGATTGGGCAAAAATGTTCGTCACAAAGAATTTTTTTTGGGCAGTCAGTAGGACCGCCCAAAAAAAAAAAGATAATCCGGCGCAGGCAAAATTTCGACTTTCTGTCGAGAGGGTTTATTCTAAGTGGGCCGGGCCTAGACTCACAAAACGCCTCACTTTCTGACTCCCAAGCCTTCTATCCACTCCTTCACAACCTCTTTGAAATCAGCTGTTCATCAGCTGACCCGGAAAACATTGAAAAATTTTGTAAACAACTTGCGCAGTCCAAATTTTCAGTTTTTCACCTCGATTGTATGGTAGAATCAGCTGTTCATCAGCTGACCCGGAAAACATTGAAAAATTTTGTAAACAACTTGCGCAGTCCAAATTTTCAGTTTTTCACCTCGATTATGGTAGTTCGGGATCCCAGGATTTGGAAAATTCGCCTGAAAAACGGAAAACGTTCTTAATTTTTTAGAGGAAATCGTTTTTTTAATAGTTTGATATTTGCCTGCCGCGTTACGTAGTAAGAAACCGGTAGTTTTTAGTAACAATTTAACGTGTGCCTCTCTAGTTTTGAATAGTGTCCAAGAAGCCATTTTATTTTAGGATGTCCGTTTATAAAAAAAAACACCCTAAAATAATTAACAAGGTATGAAGTCACCTTACTCAACTTATAGGTCTACTCAACAAAGCAAAAAATCTTGATTAGGTATTGATGATTTCACAATTCCAACACTTTTGAAACTTTTACCAAGGTGAAACTACAGACGGTGTCAACATTGTGTTAAGTTTAGTTTGGGTGTAAAAAGCTAACTAGAAATTAACCATTTTGTAACTTGCTTTTTATGTAGGTATTGATGATTTCACAATTCCAACACTTTTGAAACTTTTACCAAGGTGAAACTACAGACGGTGTCAACATTGTGTTAAGTTTAGTTTAGGTGTAAAAAGCTAACTAGAAATTAACAATTTTGTAACTTGCTTTTTATGTAGTACCTACCTATTTTCTATTTATCCCTGGATTACCTACCTTAGATACCTTGGTACTATAAAATAATCAACCCACCTACGGTTGTGTTTTTGTTAATTTTTTCAAGTTTTAACTAGGTAATGAAATGTGTTGTCAATAAGTTGTTTTTGTATTGTTTTTAAATTTGTAACCCAATAAATGTATGAGATCAATTTTGCAAAATAAACCATTTGTTACAAGACCACTGCACTGAAATTTTAAACCCGTGATAAGTTTTTGTATAACTGGCATGCTTGTAGTGATCTCTAAGCTTGACAACAAGTGTTCCAATAGAAGAATTGTAAAATATTTTCAATGTTGAAAGAGTTGTGATTTTAGTCAAGTAGGGAAAGTGTAACTGTGTACAACCATTTGTTACAAGACCACTGCACTGAAATTTTAAACCCGTGATAAGTTTTTGTATAACTGGCATGCTTGTAGTGATCTCTAAGCTCGACAACAAGTGTTCCAATAGAAGAATTGTAAAATATTTTCAATGTTGAAAGAGTTGTGATTTTAGTCAAGTACGGAAAGTGTAACTGTGTATGGTTCGTTCTCGGAACGGCTGGCTTTCTCCTATCCTGTCCTTCCTCTTCGATTTCGGGACGATAAGACCTCCGTTGTTACTTCACTTCAGTGATCAACATCGGGAACTGACGCATTCAACGTTTAACGTGCTATTATCGACTGTCAAACAAGGAACAATAGAAAATGGTCTAGCTCTAGATTAGTGTAGAAAAATTCTGTATAACTGTGTATAAACCAAGTGATAATGGGTGCTAAACCTAGTACGGAGCGTAATGAGGAGAGTGACCGAGAAAGAACATTTTCAACATCAAGTAGCTCAGACCTGGGTGCTGGTTTCAACATCTTACGCTCATTGCAGAATGTAAATATAAGTGTAGACAGACAACGGGCAAGATCTTTGTCCAGCGTACCTGATGACAATGAGTCAACGCATGAAACTGACAGCAGTTCGCTAGATAGTCCAACAATAAATGCAACAAATTTTAGCCTAGCACGAGTGTATGCCACAACACATTCGTTACCTTCACACATATGCTCATGGTCAAATGGTAAGTAAAAAAAGTCAAAAAAAAAAAAAAAAATGTTTGGTCCATAATACCTACTAATTAATAATAATACACCTACTTAAGTATCTACTTACTGACCTTGACAGTAAAATAGAATGGCTTTATCCTAAACAGATGAGGATCGTTCTCGGAACGGTTGGCTTTCTCCTGTCCTCCTCTCTTCGCTTTCGAGACAATAAGAAGACCTTGGCATTCACAGTTCCCTCTATCATACCAAGGGGGTGGTAAGAGTGTTCTAAGTTATAATTTAGTAGCTATTAATATGTACTGGAACTTTTGGAAACCCTGTATATTTTTTCAAAGGCGTGGTAAGAGTGTTCTAAGTTATAATTTAGTAGCTATTAATATGTACTGGAACTTTTGGAAACCCTGTATATTTTTTCACTTCTTCAAGTTTTGTTTATTCAAGCTTGGTTGTCTCTTCTTTTCTGTTTCCAGGCATCAAATGTCCTGTCTGTTCCAAGTTCATCATACCGGATGAGATGGAGTGTCACTTGTTAATGTGCCTAACTAAACCTAGACTTATTTATAATGGTGAGTATACGAAACGAGAAGACGCGGGTTCGATCCCAGCCGATGGAAGGAATTTTATCCTCATATATTTGTGAATATTGAACCTAACCGAAGCGGTGCAAATCTAGGCAAAGGGGGTGCACAAGCCAGTGTATTCGTATTCGTGATGCCGGTAAATAGGGAAGGTCGGCTATAAGGCCAGCCACTCACTATCAGGTAGACCTGACAGGCGGACCTAGTCAGGTGTACCTGTCTGCCTATCCTAGTTAGTAACTCAAAATAGAATGCTCTTCAAATCAATGTGTTTTTCCTTGTTCCAATCTTACAAACCTAAGTACATACTTAAATCCTCATGATCATTTATTGGCTCTAAGTATTGGCTCTAAGTACTGAAAATAGAATGCTCTTCAAATCAATGTGTTTTTCCTTGTTCCAATCTTACAAACCTAAGTACATACTTAAATCCTCATGATCATTTATAGATAGACATTGGCTCTAAGTACTATGGTTGAATATACTGCCACCTATTATTAGGATATGAGTAATCATACCTAGGTACCTAGCAGGATTTATACACGACCTGGAAAAACTGGAAAAGTCATGGAATCTGAAAATTGGCCATTCGCTTTTTGGCAGTTTCCAGCTATACTGACCAAACGCTTAGAGATATTGTAAAAGTTCAATAGGATAAGGAAAGTCGTGTGATGTTCACACCAGATTTTTCCATCATTTCTTCTGTAAAATTTTCCTCCTTTTCTTTCAAATCATTAAACGTAGAAGATGATGTGTAGGTAGTTACCTACTAGGTAAGGTAAGGCGGGTAGGTACCTAGCTAGGGTGGGCAAGAGACTTGAAGACGGAGAGAAGTTGGGAGGTAATTGTTGTAGAAAGGAAATGAGCAGAAAGAATGCATTTTTACGTGCAGGAGGAAACGGATCGTAAAACAAGGAAAGTAAAGTAGAAGGTAAGTAGAAGACGGAAGAGTGTATTAGGAAACAGTGGTGATAAAGCTAAAAACATGAAGAGGAGGAGGAGGAGGAAGAAAGGGAAAAAAAGGATAGAGAAGAATAAGAAGGGGAGTAGAAGAACAAAACGATCCTTTTAGAAGGGAAGAAAAGAAATTAAAAGGAGAAAGGAGGAAAAGAGAAAGGTACAGGAAGAGGTGGGCAATGGAAAGAAGAAAGAGTAAGGAAAAAAGAGAAGAGGACAAATCGGCGTACAAGGAAAAGAAGGAGGAGGAAGAGATGAAGTAAAGTAGGAGGAGAAGAAGAAGGAGATTAAAAAGGATAAGAAAGGGAAGAAAAAGAAAAGGTGATCAAATGGAGAGAATGTGACATTGTGACAAAGAGGAGAAGGAGAAAATAAAACAAAATGAAAGGAGAATAAGTTGTTGAGAAAAGGGGAGAGAATAGTGCTAAGGAGAAGTTAGGAGAAAAAGGAAAAGAAGAAGAACGCGACAACAATAACACGGAAGAGAGAAGGAAAGTAGAATAGCCGTCGAAAGGGAAGGATAGAGGAGGATAGCACTATCGATAACTATCGATAGTTTTGACTATCGAACGCTATCGATAGTTGAGGCTTGACTATCGATAGTTTTTGCATATGAGAGACCATTGCCAGGGTCATATCAGATAGTATAGGTAGTACACAGAGCAACCTCCATGGCCGAGTGGGTATCACACTAGGCTTGGACGCAGGAGGCCCGGGTTCAATTCCCGGCCGGGTCAAAGTTTTTACGGCTCTGTGCTTGGAGTTCGGGGTGCACTAAGCCTCGTGAAAGGAACACCTGAAGTAATTGAAGTGTTTATGTTACGAGATAAGACCGGAGAGCGAGTAAACCAGGATTTACCGGTAAAATCTAGAATTTCCTCAATAAAACCTAGAATTTCCCGGTAAAAGATAGAATTCCCCCCTGAAAGTCAAGACACACATAAGGGACTTTCGAGTCTCATTCTGGCAGCACTTATAAGCAGAATAAATTCTTTCCTAAATCCAAAGAAAACTTAGAAAGGTTGAGAACCCCTCCATAGGACACATCTTTAGGGTTAGGTGGTAGAGAACGCCTCCGGCTTTAACCTCGCAGTATTGCGGGGTGGTCCGTGGACCATAATGTGGAACCAGATGTTATGTTAGGAACCACTGGTTTAATGACACCAGTGTGATGATTTATTCATGAGACCATCACATTGGCACTTGAGAAGATGAGACTATATCCTGGTATGTGTGTACATTGAGTTCATGGGAGTTCTTGTCATATAGACCTGAAGTCTTCACAGTTAGGCTCGTTAGAATCGTAATCATGCAACTTTTAGTAGCGCGGAGTCGCTCGATGCCACCTGAAAGTTATACAGACCTCTGACACTCTCGTGTGAGAGGTCTGTATTAAGGAGCAGCGCTGCGCCCGCCAAGTCAAGAAAAAATGACCGCGCTACTAGAGATATTATACGCCACAGGTCCCAATATTAGAAGGATTCATATCTCGCTCTCGTCTTCATCTAATGTCTGACGTCTTCTTCTAATGTCTGAGCCATTTCCTGCTTGAGGAGGGAACTCTGAGTCACAAATAAACCAGTCTTCAAATTCTTGGCACTCGTTTCTGTCTTCCTTAATTTTTATCGCCTCCTTTATGTCTCGCGAAGTATTTCTATGTCTGTGGCCCGCCACACACGTCAAGATACGATATCCCTTTACACATTTTTTTTTCACAACCGTAACAAAGGGGTGAAGACCGAAATTTCAAGAATTTTGGTCTAGAATCTACAGAAATTCTGTCTCATAGAAATTCGAATATTCCTCAATTTTTATCGCCTCTTTAATGTCTCGAAAAGTATTTCTGCGCCTGTGGCCCGCCACACACCGCACACACGTCAAGGATATAAAGTCAAGACACACATAAGGGACTTTCGAGTCTCATTCTGGCAGCACTTATAAGCAGAATAAATTCTTTCCTAAATCCAAAGAAAACAAAGTGATCTGTAAAGAATTGGTTCCACCACTGAAGAGGAGGAGGAAAGAAACTAGGAAGATAGGGAAGAGGAGAAGAACGATAAGAAGAAGGAGGAGGTAGAGGAGCAAAAAGAGGAGGAGGAAGAGGAGGTAGAGAAGGAAAAAGAGGAGGAGAAGGAGGAGGAGGAAAAAATGTGAAGAGATATAGGTACAAGACAAGAGTAGAAGAAAAAGGAAAAGGGAAGGAATGGGAAGAAGAGGAGGAAATAAAAGGAGGGAGTAGGAAGAGAGAAAGAAGGAAGAGTGCTTACCTGCCTACATGGAAATATCAACCTGATGAAATGCGTCCTCCCCCTTCAGTCCCTTTAAGGGTCAGGTGTCAGGTCTTTGTACTTACATACATGCATTGCACCCCGTAATCTCACATTTCTCACAGTCTCTTGAGGATGTGTCTAGGAGGTTTTTTTTAGGATAACTACGAGTTTACTCCGAAAATTTTTGAGTCTTTTTTTATGTTGACAGAGGGAACTGTAACTGCTATGGTCTTATCGTCCCGAAATCGAAGAGAGAAGGAAGACAGGATGGAAGAAAGTTGACAGAGGGAACTGTAACTGCTATGGTCTTATCGTCCCGAAATCGAAGAGAGAAGGAAGACAGGATAGGAGAAAGCGATTATCGTCCCGAAATCGAAGAGAGAAGGAAGACAGGATAGGAGAAAGCCTGCCGACAGAGGGAACTGTAACTGCTATGGTCTTATCGTCCCGAAATCGAAGAGAGAAGGAAGACAGGATAGGAACACAGAGGGAACTGTAACTGCTATGGTCTTATCGTCCCGAAATCGAAGAGAGAAGGAAGACAGGATAGGAGAAAGCCAGGGGGAACTGTAACTGCTATGGTCTTATCGTCCCGAAATCGAAGAGAGAAGGAAGACAGGATAGGAGAAAGCCAGCCGTTCCGTGGTCTTATCGTCCCGAAATCGAAGAGAGAAGGAAGATAGGATAGGAGAAAGCCAGCCGTTCCGAGAACGAACATTATACATTATACCACCAGGATAAAATCCGCCCCGGGCGGGAACGGGAATCGAACCTGCGGCCTAGCGCTTACAAGGCAGACGCACTACCAACTAAGCTAACTAGGCTGGCTGGGTCATTTTAAGTGAGTTTACTGTTACTCTACTAAAGAAGCTTATGTATGAGTTTACGTTTACGAGTACCTAATACTCCGCTAGTAAAATCCAAGGCTTAGGTAAAATTGGTAAAATATGTATTTTCCCTGCCCGGCAGCGCACCTTGTGAGGGCTAGGTCGTGAATTTGATTCCCATTTGATTCCCTCCGCTATACTGTAGTAATAGAAAGTAAAAAAAAAAAAAAATAAAAAAAAACATGACATTGTAGTGTCTTCTCTCTCCCTTATCGAGTCACCCCTCTTGGCCTTTTTCTGTATTGTAGAGCATTTTTTTTTTTATTGATAGGAAAGTTACTTTGTGTTACCTACCTAACTTATGTATGTAGGCAGTAAGTACCTGTCGATACTTGGGTAGGTAAATTACCTACCTTCAAGTTTAGAGAGTAGGAGAGACAGAGGAGGGAGAAGAAGAGAGATCTGCCTTACTTTAAGGTTAGAGAGGTAGGAGGGGGAGGAGAGAGAAGAGAGGGGTGTGAAATGCAGAGAGACAGGGAGAGTGAAAGGGATAGAGAGGGGAGGGAGAGAGAGGGGACGGAGAGAGAGAGGGGGAAGGACCTCACTTATCATCATGTGACCATATCAATTTTGAGTTTCGTGAAAGGCCAAGGGTAGAGGTCAATAGGGTATTAAAAGCTCTCTCTCTCCCCCTCCTTCCTCTCTCACCTTAAAGTAAAGCAGGTCTCTCTCTTTCCTTTTTCTCCCTTTCCTTTTTCTCTCTCTCTCTTCCTCTTTCTCCTCTCTCTTCCCCCTTTCTCCCCTTCATTCTTCTCTATTTCTCTCTCCCTCTCCCTCTCCCCCTCCCTCGCTCTCGCTCTCTCGCTCTCTCGCTCTCTCTCTCTCTCTCTCTCTCTCTCTCTCTCTCTCTCAATTCTTTTTATTTCCTATCTCTAAACGTCACATACTTTGATACTTGGGTATAGGTCTTACTTATTACTTATACCTACCTATCTTAATGAAACGAGTCATTAAGTGTGGTGACATAGGTAGGTATGTAGATAACTGCCTAGTTAGAGCCTAGTCTGTTTCCTTGTCATATACCTGTATGTAGATATTTCCCGATATCAGGTAGATAGGTATTGTATTGAATGTTGGTGGGTAATATAAATCTAGTAGTTACCTTCCTACATTGAATCAATAGGCGATAGTAATAGCACGTCGGCAAGTAGGCATGAACCTATCATCTTACTATGATTTTGATAGGTGACACTATAATACATATGATAGGTGACACTATAATACATATGATGGACTAAGTGCCTAGGTATCTATCTAAGTTACAGGGCCAGCTACTTACTATCAGGTACACCTGACAGGCGGACCTTTTCAGCTGTACCTGTCAGGCCTGCCTGATAGTGTGCGCGTTCATCAGGTATCAGATGTACCTTTCAGGTCTACCTGATAGTGTGTGTGCTCATCAGGTATCAGATGTACCTTTCAGGTCTACCTGATAGTGTGCGCGTTCATCAGGTATCAGACGTACCTTTTAGGTCTACCTGATAGTGTGTGTGCTCATCAGGTATCAGGTAGACCTGATCAGGTGTACCTGTCAGGTCTACCTGATAGTGAGTGGCTGGCCTTAACTATTTTGTTTATTTTGTATCGTAGTGGTAGGTCAAGCTGGTCAAGTTCAGAGTATGTTATTATCACTCATTATTTTGTTTTCAAAGTTCTAAGGTCTTCCTGAGACCCTAATGTTAATCTCATTTTATTTTGAAAAACAATTGAAAGTTAGAAAATAGAAAATAACCATTTATCTAGAAATTATCAGTTCAATCGATTTGTTTTGGAACTTGTGCCCAAGGTATTTATTTTCTTACTCCAAACTTTGCATTTATGCCGATAAAACGCCAGAGGTAGCGTGTCTGCCTTTTAAGCGCTAGGTCACTTGTACGATTCTCGTCCGGGGCTAACTTTATGCTAAAAGGTTCGTTCTCGGAACGGCTGGCTTTCTCCTATCCTGTCCTTCCTCTTCGATTTCGGGACGATAAGACCTCCGTTGTTACTTCACTTCAGTGATCAACATCGGGAACTGACGCATTCAACGTTTAACGTGCTATTATCGACTGTCAAACAAGGAACAATAGAAAATGGTCTAGCTCTAGATTAGTGTAGAAAAATTCTGTATTGTCTAACCTTTGCCTATCGAATAGCGTGGAAGGAGACAATGCTGAATATTTTATCGTCTCTAAAAGCCACAAGTAAGAAGGCTTGATGGAGAGAAAAAGAACTTCGACGGAGAAAAAAAAGAATATGATGGAGAAAGAAGAATCCGAGTTAGAAAATTTCCATGTCTATATTTTGTGTAGTATTTGTACCCTATATCCATATTTATCCATAATAATGTGTACATATTTCAGCTTTGCAATATTCATGTAAAATATCAGAGGGTAAAAACAGAAGTTGTTTCCAGGAAATGTATTTTTACCTTTTGTATACTTACAGTATGTTTCAGCAATGGCCATCCCCACCCCTCCGTTACTTTTGAACGGCTGGGAATTTTGAATATTTTAATAAAGTATAGACTGGTTAGAGGTTGGAAAAAGCCTATGGCCCGTCTAATGGTCATATTTTTTCCGGCCCCGGCCGCCGGCCTTTCCTTTTGGCTCAAACGGCCTTTTTCTCAAGAATTTCAAATGTAATGGTACAAAATAAATTTCACAAAAAAGGGCACTGAAGAACACGCAAACTATTTTTTTTTTTAAAGTCAGCCTAGCTTAGAGGGTAAGTGCTAGGTCGCGGGTTTGATTTGACGGGCTTTATCCTAAACAGATGAGGATCGTTCTCGGAACGGTTGGCTTTCTCCTGTCCTCCTCTCTTCGCTTTCGAGACAATAAGAAGACCTTGGCATTCACAGTTCCCTCTATCATACCAAGGGGGTGGTAAGAGTGTTCTAAGTTATAATTTAGTAGCTATTAATATGTACTGGAACTTTTGGAAACCCTGTATATTTTTTCACTTCAAGTTTTGTTTATTCAAGCTTGGTTGTCTCTTCTTTTCTGTTTCCAGGCATCAAATGTCCTGTCTGTTCCAAGTTCATCATACCAGATGAGATGGAGTGTCACTTGTTAATGTGCCTAACTAAACCTAGACTTATTTATAATGGTGAGTATACGAAACGAGAAGACGCGGGTTCGATCCCAGCCGATAGAAGGAATTTTATCCTCATATATTTGTGAATATTGAACCTAACCAAAGCGGTGCAAATCCAGGCAAAGGGGTGCACAAGCCAGTGTATTCGTATTCGTGATGCCGGTAAATAGGGAAGGTCGGCTATAAAGCCAGCCATTCACTATCAGGTAGACCTGACAGGCGGACCTAGTTAGGTGTACCTGTCTGCCTATCCTAGTTAGTGGCTGACCCAAGAAGGGCGTCCAGCTGTAAAGAACCCCACCAAAACAAAACCATGTCAGTCCTCGCCTAGTGGTTATCTTCCAGTCAAGAGTCTCCTATTAATAGACGGTTTTACAGCTCGTCTGCCAATATTAGACGGATTCATATCTCGCTCTCGTCTTCATCTAATGTCTGACGTCTTCTTCTAATGTCTGAGCCATTTCCTGCTTGAGGGGGGAACTCTGAGTCACAAATAAACCAGTCTTCAAATTCTTGGCACTCGTTTCTGTCTTCCTTAATTTTTATCGCCTCCTTTATGTCTCGCGAAGTATTTCTATGTCTGTGGCCCGCCACACACGTCAAGATACGATATCCCTTTACACATTTTTTTTTTCATAACCGTAACAAAGGGGTGAAGACCGAAATTTCAAGAATTTTGGTCTAGAATCTTCAGAAATTCTGTCTCATGGAAATTCTAATATTCCTCAATTTTTATCGCCTCTTTAATGTATCAAAAAGTATTTCTGCGCCTGTGGCCCGCCACACACCGCACACACGTCAAGGATATAAAGTAAGGACACACATAAGGGACTTTCGAGTCTCATTCTGGCAGCACTTATAAGCAGAATAAAGTCTTTCCTAAATCCAAAAAAACAAAGTGATCTGTAAAGAATTGGTTCCACCACTTTAGAAAGGTTGAGAACCCCTCCATAGGACACGACACATCTTTAGAGTTAGGTGGTAGAGAACGCCTCCGGCTTTAACCTCGCAGTATTGCGGGTGGTCCGTGGACCATAATGTGGAACCAGATGTGATGTTAGGAACCACTGGTTTAATGACACCAGTGGACTTGCAATTGTGATGATTTATTCATGAGACCATCACATTGGCACTTGAGAAGTTGAGACTATATCCTGATATGTGTGTATATTGAGTTCATGGGAGTTCTTGTCATATAGACCTGAAGTCTTCTTAGTTAGGCTCGTTGGAATCGTAATCACGCAACTTTTAGTAGCGCGGAGTCGCTCGATGCCACCTGAAAGTTGTACAGACCTCTGACACTCTCGTGTGAGAGGTCTGTATTAAGGAGCAGCGCTCCGCCCGCCAAGTCAAAAAATGACCGCGCTACTAGAGATATTATACGCCACAGGTGACCAGGAGTTTTGTGGGCTCTCTGTCTTTTTGAGATTGACCGAAGGTCAGAGAATTGTACCATATTGTACACTGCTTTTCTCCAATTTTGGACAATCCTTGAAGAAGTGAAACTCATTTGTGCAGTGTTTGCATTTTGGCACTTTTGATGCGGCTTCTCTTTTGACGAGGATCACCAAATCTTCGAACTTTTAGCCACTTTTGCCGGGCCAATTGGCTTGGAACTTGGCAAACCCATGTACCTATACGGGTGACGATTCTAGTACTTGATTGTATTGCAAAAGAACCCAAGTTCGACCCCGCGAAGTGGGCAGTACATTTGTCTGTAAAATTATAGACAGCTAGCTTAAAAGTAACGTAGAGGATGATGTGTAGGTAGGTACCTACTAGGTAAGGTAAGGCGGGTAGGTACCTAGCTAGGGTGGGCAAGAGACTTGAAGACGGAGAGAAGTCGGGAGGTGGTTGTTGTAGAAAGGAAATGAGCAGAAAGAATGCATTTTTACGTGCAGGAGGAAACGGATCGTAAAACAAGGAAAGTAAAGTAGAAGGTAAGTAGAAAAAGTGTATTAGGAAACAGTGGTGATAAAGCTAAAAACATGAAGAGGAGGAGGAGAGGAAAGTCGTGTGATGTTCACACCAGATTTTTCCATCATTTCTTCTGTAAAATTTTCCTCCTTTTCTTTCAAATCATTAAACGTAGAGGATGATGTGTAGGTAGGTACCTACTAGGTAAGGTAAGGCGGGTAGGTACCTAGCTAGGGTGGGCAAGAGACTTGAAGACAGAGAGAAGTCGGGAGGTAATTGTTGTAGAAAGGAAATGAGCAGAAAGAATGCATTTTTACGTGCAGGAGGAAACGGATTGTAAAACAAGGAAAGTAAAGTAGAAGGTAAGTAGAAAAAGTGTATTAGGAAACAGTGGTGATAAAGCTAAAACATGAAGAGGAGGAGGAGGAAGAAAGGGAAAAAAAGGATAGAGAAGAATAAGAAGGAGAGTAGAAGAACAAAACGATCCTTTTAGAAGGGAAGAAAAGAAATTAAAAGGAGAAAGGAGGAAAAGAGAAAGGTACAGGAAGAGGTGGGCAATGGAAAGAAAAAAGAGTAAGGAAAAAAGAGAAGAGGACAAATCAGCGTACAAGGAAAAGAAGGAGGAGGAAGAGATGAAGTAAAGTAGGAGGAGAAGAAGAAGAAGGAGATTAAAAAGGATAAGAAAGGGAAGAAAAAGAAAAGGTGATCAAATGGAAAGAATGGGACAAAGAGGAGAAGGAGAAAATAAAACAAAATGAAAGGAGAATAAGTTGTTGAGAAAAAGGGGGAGAATAGTGCAAAGGAGAAGTTAGGAGAAAAAGTAAAAGAAGAAGAACGCGACCACAATAACACGGAAGAGAGAAGGAAAGTAGAATAGCCGTCGAAAAGGAAGGCGTATATTGAGTTCATGGGAGTTCTTGTCATATAGACCTGAAGTCTTCTTAGTTAGGCTCGTTGGAATCGTAATCACGCAACTTTTAGTAGCGCGGAGTCGCTCGATGCCACCTGAAAGTTATACAGACCTCTGACACTCTCGTGTGAGAGGTCTGTATTAAGGAGCAGCGCTCCGCCCGCCAAGTCAAAAAATGACCGCGCTACTAGAGATATTATACGCCACAGGTGATTTTTATAGGTCTGGATATTTAGGCAGCATCGCGCGACTCGGAGCTACTATAAGGCGCCCGACCACGCTTCGAATGTGCGGTAGGCTTTACTATGGCTTTTGATTGTGTTTCACCATTCCTGAAAGCTACCTTACAACGCACATGCCTGTCTAGCTTGGACGGTAGCACGCCTGCCTTGTAAGCGCTAGGTCGCGGATTCTATTCCCGCCTGGGGGGGAGGGGACTTTATCGTAAACAGATAAGGTTCGTTCTCGAAACGGTTGGCTTTCTTCTATTCTTTCTTTCTGCGATTTCGGGACCATTCCCTCTATGGAACCTCTCAAAACAATACTTATCAGGGAATAGCAATAACATCTAATGGTGATTTCCTAATATTGCGCTGCATTGTTTGTGTATTGTGAATAGACAATTGCCTGCCTATTGAACGTATTGTGTCGTGGATAGTAATATTATTGTGAATGGCTTGTGACGTGCCTAGATGACTATAGGCGAAGATTATAAAATCGTAAATCGATTGCTCATATTTCAACGTACAGTAGAATTTTTCTTGGGGAAGTTGAATTATCCAGGAAATTTCCTGCCTGAGAAGACGCCATCTGGGAGGGGAAGGACCTCACTTATCATCATGTGACCATATCAATTTTGAGTTTCGTGAAAGGCCAAGGGTAGAGGTCAATAGGGTATTACTTAAAAGCTCTCTCTCTCCCCCTCCTTCCTCTCTCACCTTAAAGTAAGGCAGGTCTCTCTCTCTCTCTCCTTTTTCTCCCTTTCCTTTTTCTCTCTCTCTCTTCCTCTTTCTCTCTATCTCTCCTTATTCTTCTTCTCTCTCTTCTCCCTTTCTCCCCTTCATTCTTCTCTTTCTCTCTATTTCTCTCTCTCTCTCTTCCCCCCCTCTCGCTCTCTCTCTCTCTCTCTCTCTCTCTCTCTCTCTCTCTCTCTCTCTCTCTCTCTCTCTCTCTCTCTCTCTCTCCCCCCTCTCTCTCTCTCTCTCTCTCTCTCTCTCTCTCTCTCTCTCTCTCTCTCTCTCGTTCTCTCTCTCGTTCTCTCAATTCTTTTTATTTCCTATCTCTAAACGTCACATACTTCGATACTTGGGTATAGGTCTTACTTATTACTTATACTTACCTATCTTTATGAAAAGAGTCATTAAGTGTGGTGACATAGGTAGGTATGTAGATAACTGCCTAGTTATAGCCTAGTCTGTTTCCTTGTCATATACCTGTATGTAGAATTGTAGATATTTCCCGATATCAGGTATGGTGTATTGTATTGAATGTTGGTAGGTAATATAAATCTAGTACCTTCCTACATTGAATCAACAGGCGATAGTAATAGCACGTATAGGCAAGTAGGCATGAACCTATCA
Organism: Diaphorina citri; assembly: GCF_000475195.1. Classification (NCBI taxonomy): domain Eukaryota; kingdom Metazoa; phylum Arthropoda; class Insecta; order Hemiptera; family Psyllidae; genus Diaphorina; species Diaphorina citri. The sequence goes on along the minus strand of NW_007378249.1, from coordinate 88,969 downwards.
ACTTATGGTTTGTATTGATATTGTATTGATAGGTGTCACTATAATACATATGATAGGTGACACTATAATACATATGATGGACTAAGTGCCTAGGTATCCATCTAAGTTACAGGGCCAGCTACTTACTATCAGGTACACCTGACAGGCGGACCTTTTTCAGCTGTACCTGTCAGGCCTGCCTGATAGTGTGCGCGTTCATCAGGTACTTATCAGATGTACCTTTCAGGTCTACCTGATAGTGTGTGTGCTCATCAGGTATCAGGTAGACCTGATCAGGTGTACCTGATAGTGTGTGTGCTCATCAGGTATCAGATGTACCTTTCAGGTCTACCTGATAGTGTGCGCGTTCATCAGATATTAGATGTACCTTTCAGGTGTACCTGATAGTGTGTGTGCTCATCAGGTATCAGGTAGACCTGATCAGGTGTACCTGTCAGGTCTACCTGATAGTGAGTGGCTGGCCTCAACTATTTTGTTTATTTTGTATCGTAGTGGTAGGTCAAGCTAAACTTTTGTTATACTTTGTTATTAAACAAAATATATCATAAAATAAACGAGACCTTGTTTAGACTGCTGGGGTAAAGGGACTTTTAGTTTCATTCGGGCATGATAAACCAGGTATATTCTATTCTATTTAAGTAGGTATTGGTATGTATGTATTTATTAATTACTTTTCATTTCTTATTTTCAGAGGATGTACTGACTGACAGCAAGGGAGAGTGTGTCATCTGTCTGGAAGATCTAAGTCAAGGGGATACCATAGCTACCTGATAGTGTGTGTGCTCATCAGGTATCAGGTAGACCTGATCAGGTGTACCTGTCAGGTCTACCTGATAGTGAGTGGCTGGCCTTAACTATTTTGTTTATTTTGTATCGTAGTGGTAGGTCAAGCTGGTCAAGTTCAGAGTATGTTATTATCACTCATTATTTTGTTTTCAAAGTTCTAAGGTCTTCCTGAGACCCTAATGTTAATCTCATTTTATTTTGAAAAATAATTGAAAGTTAGAAAAGAGAAAATAACCATTTATCTAGAAATTATCAGTTTGAGTATGTTATTATCACTCATTATTTTGTTTTCAAAGTTCTAAGGTCTTCCTGAGACCCTAATGTTAATCTCATTTTATTTTGAAAAACAATTGAAAGTTAGAAAATAGAAAATAACCATTTATCTAGAAATTATCAGTTCAATCGATTTGTTTTGGAACTTGTGCCCAAGGTATTTATTTTCTTACTCCAAACTTTGCATTTATGCCGATAAAACGCCAGAGGTAGCGTGTCTGCCTTTTAAGCGCTAGGTCACTTGTACGATTCTCGTCCGGGGCTAACTTTATGCTAAAAGGTTCGTTCTAGAACTATCGATAGCACTATCGATAGTTTTGACTATCGAACGCTATCGATAGTTGAGGCTTGACTATCGATAGTTTTCGATAGTTTTTGCATATGAGAGACAATTGCCAGGGTCATATCAGATAGTATAGGTAGTACACAGAGCAACCTCCATGGCCGAGTGGGTATCACACTAGGCTTGGACGCAGGAGGCCCGGGTTCAATTCCCGGCGGGGTCAAAGTTTTTACGGCTCTGTGCTTGGAGTTCGGGGTGCACTAAGCCTCGTGAAAGGAAAATACACCTGAAGTAATTGAAGTGTTTATGTTACGAGATAAGACCGGAGAGCGAGTAAACCAGGATTTACCGGTAAAGTCTAGATTCTAGAATTTCCTCAAGGTTCGTTCTCGGAACGGCTGGCTTTCTCCTATCCTGTCCTTCCTCTTCGATTTCGGGACGATAAGACCTCCGTTGTTACTTCACTTCCGTGATAAACATCGGGAACTGATGGATTCAAAGTTTAACGTGCTATTATCGACTGTCAAACAAGGAACAATAGAAAAAGGTCTAGCTCTAGATTAGTCTAGAAAAATTCTGTACTGTCTAACCTTTGCCTATCGAATAGCGTGGAAGGAGACAATGCTGAATATTTTATCGTCTCTAAAAGCCACAAGTAAGAAGGCTTGATGAAGAGAAAAAGAACTTCGACGGAGAAAAAAAAAAAAAAAAGAATATGATGGAGAAAGAAGAATTCGAGTTAGAAAATTTCCATGTCTATATTTTGTGTAGTATTTGTACCCTATATCCATATTTATCCATAATAATGTGTACATATTTCAGCTTTGCAATATTCATGTAAAATATCAGAGGGTAAAAACTGAAGTTGTTTCCAGGAAATGTATTTTTACCTTTTGTATAACTTACAGTATGTTTCAGCAATGGCCATCCCCACCCCTCCGTTACTTTTGAACGGCTGGGAATTTTGAATATTTTAATAAAGTATAGACTGGTTAGAGGTTGGAAAAAGCCTATGGCCCGTCTAATGGTCATATTTTTTCCGGCAATCAGTTCCATCACCTCCTTTGGGTAATCAAATACTAACAGCCGGTCCCGGCTTGAGCTCCAAAAACTGGAACGGCACATGAATGCTCGTGTTGCAATGTTCCACCACCAGATGGCCTCGTCTACTTGATCACGTGGTCTGTGTAGCATGCTCATCCCGTAGTATGTCCCTCAACATCTTTGTCAAAAACTTCCAATGCTTTTTGTTTACCAGCGCTAGCACATGTCACCTTGTTTTAACTGTACTATTTTATTGTGTTGCTCTTGTATTAGTGGAATTGTAATGTGTTGATCTACTTAGATAAATACACATATGGGAAAAATTGTTTTCTTCCGAGTTCCAAGTTCCAATGTGTTAGGTATTGGATTTGATTGTTACGTGTTGACCTTATCTTATCTGTGGATTCTGTGATTATGTGGTCAAGTAGAGTCTGCGGTTATCAGTAATGTTGTTATGTATCAGGTCCAAGATTATCTCTAGATGTGTGTGAGACGTATGCTGAGTAAACAGAAAAGTCTAGCTTCTAGGCCAGGAACACAATTAGGTAATAGGGTAACAATGGAGTCGATTTTCCTTGTTTTATAACAAAGTATCAATCTCTCTTTTCTAGCCCAGTCAAATTAGATAAATCGAAGGAAATATTGTATTATTTATTAACCAGTCCCAGTTTTTTTCTTCTTTTTTTTTAATTTCTTTTTAAATTGAGCAAGGTCTATTGTTCTAAACTTTTGTTATACTTTGTTATTAAACAAAATATATCATAAAATAAACGAGACCTTGTTTAGACTGCTGGGGTAAAGGGACTTTTTAGTTTCATTCGGGCATGATAAGCCAGGTATATTCTATTCTATTCAACTAGTTATGTATGTATTTATTAATTACTTTCCTTTTGACGAGGATCACCAAATCTTCGAACTTTTAGCCACTTTTGCCGGGCCAATTGGCTTGGAACTTGGCAAACCCATGTACCTATATGGGTGACGATTCTAGTACTTGATTCTATTGCAAAAGAACCCAAGTTCGACCCCGCGAAGTGGGCAGTACATTTGTCTGTAAAATTATAGGCAGCTAGCTTAAAAGTGAAAGTATTGACAATGGATGAAAACTGAATCAACTCTTTAAATTTTTAGTCATAGGATCTTTTTTTTTAATTTGTATTAAAAAATACTATCATTATTATTAATTAGGTAGGTATTAATATTAAATAAATTAATATTATTGATTACCTTAACAGAGTTGTGTTATTGCTGTTTATTTCGATATCTACATTATGGTAGCAGCTTAGTGCGCGGCCACAATGGCGACAATAGACCATGAACCATTGACCCTAGTCTAGAGCAGTCTAGACCATCGCGGAAAAAATACTTAGTTCAATTTCTTCATTTTCTGTCGGTAGGTACTATAGTCAAGGCTCCGTTGAGGACGCTTCTATTCATTAGCTTGGTTTGTTTATTTTCTTTTGAGTCTGTACTAGGCCATGGTCGATGGTCGGTTCTCCGTTGTGGTCGTCTACTTTATGATCAGGCGATTTGTCAGATTGTAGGTAAATGAGGTATTCCGAGTAAGCTATCGCTCAGTGGTTACAAATGTATATGAGGTTTCCCAAGTAAGCCATGGCTATCACACTTACACTTGCACATCGATGATGAGGGATGTTGATTTTTGAAATACATGGATATTTTAAACTGTACAATACATATCCATATATTTGTGAATATATCGATTCTCGTATATCACCAAAAAATATATTAAGGAGCGCGGTAGCGCTCCGCCCCGCCAAGTCAAGAAAGTTTGACCGCGCTACTAGAGATATTATATCTATTTATATAATATAGGTTTCGATATATCACAATATCCCTGCCGGTGATTTGGGGTTCAAAACCCTTTAAATTTTATTATTTATTAAGAGTTGGGATCCTTTCTCACTTGGGTATCTCATGAGGGACATACTACGGGCCGGGCAATCCGGGCATGCTATCTCAAAGACCCGTTTGAAGTATTCAAAGAAAGAAAAAGAGAACACTTCTCTTTCCTTCATTCAAATTTTATTTTGTTTAAAAGTTTAAACCAATTTAGTGTCGTGTTCAAGTCAACTAACTTATTGAATTTTACCAACCAACCTCAGTAGTGTAGGTGTTTGCACAGTGGACTCTGGAGGTTGGTGGTTCGAGTCCAAATCATGTTATAAGATTTATTGAGTTGTGTTGAGTGGAGAACGACATTTGTGACATAATGATGTTTAGCACAATTAAAATTCTCTTATTATTATTGAAAATTTTTGAGGTAGCTATACTTATGCGTGAAGCTTGGCACACCTATGGGACCTTTGGTCCCTACACCTAAGTCTCTAGGTGGACTTTTTGTGTGGTGCTAAAAGTTCGGGATGTGTTTTAGGTGTTTTTTCTAGGCTGTGATAGTTAATGGACGTTGTGATCTGCTTTGGATATGACTTAATTCATAAATAAATTAATGCAGTGTTTGCATTTTGACATTTTTGTCAGTTTTAACCAGGGCTTCTCTGTCGTAACTGGTTTAGTTTGAGAACGTATTTAGCTTAGGATATCTGTGAGGTTGCATGTTTAAAGCGTGGTCAATATCTGCCTCCACCAACTCTGGAAAAGATGAAAGCGGCAGCCTTTCAATTCAGTACTTTGGTGCACTTTGGTTACGGCATTATGGGCTGCTTTTTCGAAATCCAAGAAGAAAACTTTCGGCCTGAAAGAAAGTCTAAGTTTAGACGTTTCTCGAACCAAGAGTTTTGTGGGCTCTCTGTCTTTTTGAGATTGACCGAAGGTCAGAGAATTGTACCATATTGTACACTGCTTTTCTCCAATTTGGACAATCTTTGAAGAAGTGAAACTCATTTGTGCAGTGTTTCCATTTTGGCACTTTTGATGCGGCTTCTCTTTTGACGAGGATCACCAAATCTTCGAACTTTTAGCCACTTTTGCCGGGCCAATTGGCTTGGAACTTGGCAAACCCATGTACCTATATGGGTGACGATTCTAGTACTTGATTCTATTGCAAAAGAACCCAAGTTCGACCCCGCGAAGTGGGCAGTACATTTGTCTGTAAAATTATAGGCAGCTAGCTTAAAAGTGAAAGTATTGACAATGGATGAAAACTGAATCAACTCTTTAAATTTTTAGTCATAGGATCTTTTTTTTTAATTTGTATTAAAAAATACTATCATTATTATTAATTAGGTAGGTATTAATATTAAATAAATTAATATTATTGATTACCTTAACAGAGTTGTGTTATTGCTGTTTATTTCGATATCTACATTATGGTAGCAGCTTAGTGCGCGGCCACAATGGCGACAATAGACCATGAACCATTGACCCTAGTCTAGAGCAGTCTAGACCATCGCGGAAAAAATACTTAGTTCAATTTCTTCATTTTCTGTCGGTAGGTACTATAGTCAAGGCTCCGTTGAGGACGCTTCTATTCATTAGCTTGGTTTGTTTATTTTCTTTTGAGTCTGTACTAGGCCATGGTCGATGGTCGGTTCTCCGTTGTGGTCGTCTACTTTATGATCAGGCGATTTGTCAGATTCAATTCAATTCAATTCAATTCAATTATATTTTATTACAATATTATGGCATGTTACATGTAATTTACAAAATTCCTTAAATCTACTTGTATGAGATAATACGAGGGGGGATAAAATAAAATAAAAACATAGAATGTAAACATTTACCTACATAATATTTACGTACCTAGCTATTAGGAATAAAACATTTTGCAACTTGATTTGAGAACTTACTAAAAGATACTGACAGATCAAGCTTTTCACTGTAAATATTGTATATTTTTAATAGATTGAAAAGAGGTGATAGGTCAGAATGGCTGTGGGAAGAGGGTAAGTAAGGAGCTGATTACAATTCAAGGGTAATTCAATTCAATTCAATTATATTTTATTACAATATTATGGCATGTTACATGTAATTTACAAAATTCCTTAAATCTACTTGTATGAGATAATACGAGGGGGGATAAAATAAAATAAAAACATAGAATGTAAACATTTACCTACATAATATTTACGTACCTAGCTATTAGGAATATGGTAACGTGTGTGGCGGAAAAAGCCTCAGACTGTCTGAGAGAACTAGGTCTGCTTTTTTTCGCCACTTGTAGGTTTCTCAGACCTTGTAGAAATGTAGATGGTCTGAGCGTGAGTGACTTTCGTTTGATCGTTTTTTTCGTTTTTGATAGAGGGAACTGTAACTGCTAAGGTCTTAGCGTCCCTAAATCGAAGAGAGAAGGAATACAGCATCGGAGAAAGCTAGCCGTTCCGAGAACGAACATAATCCGTTCAGGATAAAATCCGTCCCGGGCGGGAATCGAACCCACGGTCTAGCGCTTGCGATTAAAGACGCGCTACCAACCAAGCTAACTAGACTGGCAAAGGGCAGTATCAGTAAAGGGGTAACTTTGCTCTAAGTCCCAGGGTCAGTGCGGGGCTATTTCTGTAAAAGTTTGCTGAAGCGAGCTCATCACTTGGGAAAGTTCCGCGCATTACATTGAAATGGTGGTCTTTTCTGATGAAATTCCTGTGTGCGGAGTGCAGTAATAGGACTATTGCACCCCATTCTTGTTCTTTTTTCACTCTTCTCCTTCAAACATTGCTGTCTTTTTTATGAAGTTTAGCAACGTTTTTGTCGGTTCTGAGTGTATTTTACCAATCTCCTGACCTGGGTATCCAAGTATTCGGAGTCTTTTGAGACCCAGTGTAGGGCACTCAATGAGGCATGTGAGGGAGTTTCTTTGATGTCAGAAGTAGCGTGTGAACCCACGTCCTCAATTGAGGATCCATGATTTTTTTTTTTTTTTAGGTGCCTAAAGCCGGAAACGTTTGTTTCGCAACAGGTGCGCAAATGTTGCGAAACAAATGTTTGTTGAACAACTGTTGCGAAACAAATGTTCGAATATTGAGCAACTTTCAAGATGAAACTTAGTACACACTACAAGAAAAAATGTTTCAGAAATAAGTCTGGAGAGTGAAAAAGTTGCTGGAATTGTAGAAACATTTTGGGATTGTTGAGAAAGAATGTTTCTCATGAATATGTTGCTCATGTGTACTAGGCATAATAATCACAATACTACTTATCGGTATTTTTAGAAAATATGATTTTTTTTTTAGGTGCCTAAAGCCGGAAACGTTTGTTTCGCAACAGGTGCGCAAATGTTGCGAAACAAATGTTTGTTGAGCAACTCATGCGAAACAAATGTTCAAATATAGAGCAACTTTCAAGATGAAACTTAGTACACAACACAAGAAAAAATGTTTCAGAAATAAGTCTGGAGAGTGAAAAAGTTGCTGGAATTGTTGCAGAAACATTTTGGAATTGTTGAGAAAGAATGTTTCTGATGAATATGTTGCTCTTGTGTACTAGGCATAATAATCACAATACTACTTATCGGTATTTTTACCCCTGCAAATTTTAATGAACATTTACACCAGACTCATCTTTTGTGACAGTAGCACTAAATTGAATCTAATGCAAGACGATTGGATGCCCTTCCTACCTTATCTTTATCAAGAGGGACTCTTTTGAAGACTTTACTTTCACAGATTTTCCCATGAACATTTACACCAGACTCATCTTTTGTGACAGTAGCACTAAATTGAATCTAATGCAAGACGATTGGATGCCCTTCCTACCTTATCCCTATCAAGAGGGACCCTTTTGAAGACTTTGCTTTCACAGATTTTCCCTTTTGTATTACTATCCAAAGATATTAAAGATTGGACCATCAGAATGTAAAACTTTAAGAAACATTCAGAATGCTTTAGTCAAATTTCCATTTCTTTTGAGGAATGTTAATTGAAATTGCCAATTTCGCAGAAGTTAAAATACCGACTAATTACCATGTAACTGTATAACTTATGTATTTTGTTGACCCTTCCCCCCCCTGGCGTAAGTTAGATTGTCTAACCTTTGCCTATCGAATAGCGTGGAAGGAGACAATGCTGAATATTTTATCGTCTCTAAAAGCCACAAGTAAGAAGGCTTGATGGAGAGAAAAAGAACTTCGACGGAGAAAAAAAAGAATATGATGGAGAAAGAAGAATCCGAGTTAGAAAATTTCCATGTCTATATTTTGTGTAGTATTTGTACCCTATATCCATATTTAATCCATAATAATGTGTACATATTTCAGCTTTGCAATATTTATGTTAAATATCAGAGGGTAAAAACAGAAGTTGTTTCCAGGAAATGTATTTTTACCTTTTGTATACTTACAGTATGTTTCAGCAATGGCCATCCCCACCCCTCCGTTACTTTTGAACGGCTGGGAATTTTGAATATTTTAGTAAAGTATAGACTGGTTAGAGGTTAGAAAAAGCCTATGGTCCGTCTAATGGTCATATTTTTTCCGGCCCGGCCGCCGGCCTTTCCTTTTGGCTCAAACGGCCTTTTTCTCAAGAATTTCAAATGTAATGGTACAAAATAAATTTCACAAAAAAGGGCACTGAAGAACACGCAAACTATTTTTTTTTTTAAAGTCAGCCTAGCTTAGAGGGTAAGTGCTAGGTCGCGGGTTTGATTTGACGGGCTTTATCTCGGCCTTTCCTTTTGGCTCAAACGGCCTTTTTCTCAAGAATTTCAAATGTAATGGTACAAAATAAATTTCACAAAAAAGGGCACTGAAAAAGACGCAAACTATTTTTTTTTTTAAGCCAGCCTAGCTTAGAGGGTAAGTGCTAGGTCGCGGGTTTGATTTGACGGGCTTTATCCTCTTACCCTCTTGTTTTTCAATCAGTCGAATCAACACTTGGAACTTCAAGCCTAGCCAAATTTACATAGATAATGCTCACAAGCGAATGTACCGTCAAATATTATCCCCCCAACTCTCGAGGTCTCATATTTGGTCTCGCACTTCCCTCAACATACCTAACAATCCTGGAGAGAGAGAGAAAAATGGTTTATTATTGCAATATTGAAATTGAAGGACACCTATTTCGTGAATCATGAATTCGCGGGATGGATTTTGGACGTGCCGGAAATCCAGCAGAGTCACAGAATGGTCTGTGTCCATTACAGATTGCGCTATATAACTTTTGGATCAGCCATATTTAGATAATTGCTTGAAACTCGATCTTATTATGCTGGGGTTTACCAACTCGGGTGATTGAGATGAAACGAGAATTTCCCTATACTCAATAGCCAGGCCAACCTCGGATTGAACTGAATCCTGAGACAATCCTTGGTAGTAAAACTCGACCTTAGGTCTTTCAAACCACGTGCTGGTGCTAAGGCAAGTTTTTTTTTATTACTATTTTTTTTAACAACTTTTGGATCAGCCATATTTAGATAATTGCTTGAAACTCGATCTTATTATGCTGGGGTTTACCAACTCGGGTGATTGAGATGAAACATGAAACGAGAATTTCCCTATACTCAATAGCCAGGCCAACCTCGGATTGAACTGAATACTGAGACAATCCTTGGTAGTAAAACTCGACCTTAGGTCTTTCAAACCACGTGCTGGTGCTAAGGCAAGTTTTTTTTTTATTATTTTTTCAAGTGGCAGAGTTCTTTTCCACCCAACCGCAAGTGTTGATTCCATTTTGTTTTTTAATATTAAATAAAGTTGATTCATAGCTCATCCAAATATAGGCTGGTATTTGACTTGCACGAGGTAACCTAAGTAAGCCATGGCTCAGTAGGTAAATGAGGTATTCCGAGTAAGCTATCGCTCAGTGGTTACAAATGTATATGAGGTTTCCCAAGTAAGCCATGGCTATCACACTAGGGTTGCACTTGCACATCGATGATTAGGGATGTTGATTTTTGAAATACACGGATATTTTAAACTGTACGATACATATCGATATATTTGTGAATATATCGATTCTCGTATATCACCAAAAAATGTATCCATTTATATAATATAGGTTTCGATATATCACAATATCCCTGCCGGTGATTTGGGTTTCAAAACCCTTTAAATTTGATTATTTATTAAGAGTTGAGATCCTTTCTCACTTAGGTATCTCATGAGGGACATACTACGGGCCGGGCAATCCGGGCATGCTATCTCAAAAACCCGTTTCAAGTATTCAAAGAAGGAAAGAGAGAAAACTTCTCTTTCCTTCATTCAATTTTTATTTTGTTTAAAGGTTTAAACCAATTTAGTGTCATGTTAAAGTCAACTAGCTTATTGAATTTTACCAACCAACCTCAGTAGTGTAGGTGTTTGCACAGTGGACTCTGGAGGTTGGTGGTTCGAGTCCAAATCATGTTATAAGATTTATTGAGTTGTGTTGAGTGGAGAACGACATTTGTGACATAATGATGTTTAGCACAATTAAAATTCTCTTATTATTATTGAAAATTTTTGAGGTAGCTATACTTATGCGTGAAGCTTGGCACACCTATGGGACCTTTGGTCCCTACACCTAAGTCTCTAGGTGGACTTATAAGATTTATTGAGTTGTGTTGAGTGGAGAACGACATTTGTGACATAATGATGTTTAGCACAATTAAAATTCTCTTATTATTATTATTATTATTATTATTGAAAAATTTTGAGGTAGCTCTACTTATTCGTGAAGCTTAGCACACCTATGGGACCTTTGGTCCCTACACTTAAGTCTCTAGGTGGAATTTTTGTGTGGTGCTAAAAGTTCGGGATGTGTTTTAGGTGTTTTTTCTAGGCTGTGATAGTTAATGGACGTTGTGATCTGCTTTGGATATGACTTAATTCATAAATAAATTAATGCAGTGTTTGCATTTTGACATTTTTGTCAGTTTTAACCAGGGCTTCTCTGTCGTAACTGGTTTAGTTTGAGAACGTATTTAGCTTAGGATATCTGTGAGGTTGCATGTTTAAAGCGTGGTCAATATCTGCCTCCACCAACTCTGGAAAAGATGAAAGCGGCAGCCTTTCAATTCAGTACTTTGGTGCACTTTGGTTACGGCATTATGGGCTGCTTTTTCGAAATCCAAGAAGAAAACTTTCGGCCTGAAAGAAAGTCTAAGTTTAGACGTTTCTCGAACCAAGAGTTTTGTGGGCTCTCTGTCTTTTTGAGATTGACCGAAGGTCAGAGAATTGTACCATATTGTACACTGCTTTTCTCCAATTTGGACAATCTTTGAAGAAGTGAAACTCATTTGTGCAGTGTTTCATATTTAGGCAGCATCGCGCGACTCGGAGCTACTATAAGGCGCCCGACCACGCTTCGAATGTGCGGTAGGCTTTACTATGGCTTTTGACTGTGTTTCACCATCTGTGGACCCCATTCCTGAAAGCTACCTTACAACGCACATACCTGTCTAGTTAATTTGGACGGTAGCATGCCTGCCTTGTAAGCGCTAGGTCGCGGATTCTATTCCCGCCTGAGGGACTTTATCCTAAACAGATAAGGTTCGTTCTCGGAACGGTTGGCTTTCTTCTATCCTTTCTTTCTGCGATTTCGGGACGATTCCCTCTATGGAACCTCTCAAAACAATACTTATCAGGGAATAGCAATAACATCTAATGGTGATTTCCTATATTGCGCTGCATTGTTCGTGTATTGTGAATAGACAATTGCCTGCCTATTGAACGTATTGTGTCGTGGACAGTAATATTATTGTGAATGGTTTGTGACGTGCCTAGATGACTACAGGCGAAGATTATAAAATCGTAAATCGATTGCTCATATTTCAACGTACAGTAAAAATTTTCTTAGGGAAGTTGAATTATCCAGGAAATTTCCTGCCTGAGAAGACGCCATCTTTTTTTTTCAATGAGTGTTTCATCGCCGTTTTTATTTCCTAGCTGTTTCATTGCTGCTACTGCTACATTAGACGCACGTGGTCTGTGTAGCATGCTCATCCCGTAGTATGTCCCTCAACATCTTTGTCAAAAACTTCCAATGCTTTTTGTTTACCAGCGCTACCACGTGTCACCTTGTTTTGACTGTACTATTTTATTGTGTTGCTCTTGTATTAGTGGAATTGTATTGTGTTCATCTACTTAGATAAATACACACATGAGAAAAATGGTTTTCTTCCGAGTTCCAATGTGTTAAGTACGTATTGGATTTGATTGTTACGTGTTGACCTTATCTTATCTGTGGATTCTGTGATTATGTGGTCATGTAGAGTCTGCGGTTATCAGCTATGTTGTTATGTATCAGGTCCAAGATTATCTCTAGATGTGTGTGAGACGTATGCTGAGTGTGTGTGAGACGTATGCTCAGTAAACAGAAAAGTCTAGCTTATAGGCTAGGAACACAATTAGGTAATAGGGTAACAATGGAGTCGACTTTCCTTGTTTTATAACAAAGTATCAATCTCTCTCTTCTAGCCCAGTCAAGTTAGATAAATCGAAGGAAATATTGTATTATTTATTAACCAGTCCCAGTTTTTTCTTTTTTTTTTTCTCATTTCTTTTTAAATTGAGCAAGGTCTACATACTATCATTATTATTAATTAGGTAGGTATTAATATTAAATAAATTAATATTATTGATTACCTTAACAGAGTTGTGTTATTGCTGTTCATTTCGATATCTACATTATGCTAGCAGCTTAGTGCGCGGCCACAATGGCGACAATAGACCATGAACCATTGACCCTAGTCTAGAGCAGTCTAGACCATTGCGGAAAAAATACTTCGTTCAATTTCTTCATTTTCTGTCGGTACTATGGTCAAGCCTCCGTTGAGGACGCTTCTATTCATTAGCATGGTTTGTTTATTTTATTTTTGGTCTGTACTAGGCCATGGTCGATGGTAGGTTCTCCGTTGTGGTCGTCTACTTTATGATCAGGCAGATTGGTAACGTGTGTGGCGGAAAAAGCTTCAGACTGTCTGAGAGAACTAGGTCTGCTTTTTTTCGCCACTTGTAGGTCTCTCAGACCTTGCTTTGTTAGGTAGATGGTCTGAGCGTGAGCGACTTTCGTTTGATCGTTTTTGAGAGAGGGAACTGTAATTGCTAAGGTCTTATCGCCCCTAAATCGAAGAGAGAAGGAATACAGCATTGGAGAAAGCTAGCCGTTCCGAGAACGAACATAATCCGTTCAGGATAAAATCCGTCCCGGGCGGGAATCGAACCCACGGCTTAGCGCTTGCGATTTAGACGCGCTACCAACCATCCAATCAAGCTAACAGCTAACTAGACTGGCAAAGGGCAGTAAAGGGGTAATTTTGCCCTAAGTCCCAGGGTCAGTGTCACGCAGTACCCTCTATGGCTGTCACGCACCTTTGGTTGTACACTAGCGCTAAGTGCTTGTAGCGGGAAAAGTCCAAGTTAACTTATCTTTCAAATTCAAGAAGCGGGAATTTCAAAAATCGAAGAAAATTTTTAACCGTGTTTCGATTCGATTCGACTGTTTCGTGTTTCGAGTGTTTTATTTTGCTGTTTCATTTGATATCTTTGAACTTTGAAGTGGTATTGCTGATGGTCATTGGTGTAGAGTTGTAGATCTAGACCAGTCTATAACTAGTGGGATAAGAAGTGAAACAGTTTTTCCTAAGATTCCACCTGTTGATGTGCAATATTCGTAGTTTTTGGAACCACAGTAAGTGTAAAGTCTGTTAATTTGTACTCAAATTAGGTAGGTACCTAAGGCCAGACACTATCAGGTAGACCTGACAGGTATGGCTGAAAAGGTCTGCCTGTCAGGTCTACCTGATAGTGGCTTACCTTAGGGAGATTATAGTGGATTTCATCAATATTTTTTCAGCTCCTGGAAGGCCTGTTTAGCTAACAGCCTGTTAAGTTCCATGTGATTTTATAGGCTTATCAAGGCTGTTAAGCTAACAGGCTGTTAGGGGTTAAAAAGTAGGTTGGTGAAACCCATTGCAAACCAAGCAGCATATTGTTGTCATTAAAGTCCCATTTTGGGCCATAATAGGTCCTAGTGAGGCTGTGAAACACAATTTTCATACATAAAATCAGTGCTTTGAGCCTTAAGGGGCAAACAACCCTAAAGGATGGGTTTCACGAACCAGCTTATACAAATTTATGAGGCTATGAAACAGCCTTGTTCCCATGTGTGTCTCCTGAAACAACTAAAAGAAAATGAAACAAAAATGTATTTTGTACTGGAAAAATAAAATCATAAATATTGTAATCTACAAGGAAAGATTTATGGCACAAGAAATATAAATAAATAAAGTAAAATTAATCAGACATATTGCAGAGAGCTTAATTATAGGTACACAGAAAACAAGTGTTTTGAAGAAAGATAAGTATTTTACACAAATTAATATTAAAACAACATGCAGTAGTCTCATCAATACAACATAGAATAATCAAGTTTGTGCTTAAGTAAAAAAGACAACAAAATGAATAGCTCACCCCCCGAGGAGATTTAGCTAAAAAGGACTTGTTGCCTGACCCTACCTATTTAGTCAATTATACAAAACCAATTTCACAGAATGGCCTTAAACATGTAATTGTTTTCAAATCAGTTCCATCACCTCCTTTGGGTAATCAAATACTAACAGCCGGTCCCGGCTTGAGCTCCAAAAACTGGAACGGCACATGAATGCTTGTGTTGCAATGTTCCACCACCAGATGGCCTCGTCTACTTGACCCTTGTTCCCATGTGTGTCTCCTGAAACAACTAAAAGAAAATGAAACAAAAATGTATTTTGTACTGGAAAAATAAAATCATAAATATTTTAATCTACAAGGAAAGATTTATGGCACAAGAAATATAAATAAATAAATAAAGTAAAATTAATCAGACATATTGCGGAGAGCTTAATTATACGTACACAGAAAACAAGTGTTTTGAAGAAAGATAAGTATTTTACACAAATTAATATTAAAACAACATGCAGTAGTCTCATCAATACAACATAGAATAATCAAGTTTGTGCTTAAAAAAGACAACAAAATGAATAAATAGCTCACCCCCAGAGGAGATTTAGCTAAAAAAGACTTGTTGCCTGACTCTAAATACCTATTTAGTCAATTTTACAAAACCAATTTCACAGAATGGCCTTAAACATGTAATTGTTTTCAAATCAGTTCCATCACCTCCTTTGGGTAATCAAATACTAACAGCCGGTCCCGGCTTGAGCTCCAAAAACTGGAACGGCACATGAATGCTTGTGTTGCAATGTTCCACCACCAGATGGCCTCGTCTACTTGACGCCCCCACTACGACCACAGCTTCTCCTTTGCCCAGTGTGACGTCACCCTTGCCATCTTCGGGGTAGGGCATCTTCATGACCCGAGTCTGGGGGTAGGAGATCTTGGAGTTCCCGGTGACGGTGTAGGGACGGCTGGGTGGCACAGGAGGTGGCCGTTCCTGAAAAACAGTGGATTGTTACTTGTTAGCAAAACTGTGGATTGTTACTTATATAGATTTTTTCCCTAGAGGTTTGATAGAGGGAACTGTAACTGGTAAGGTCTTTCTTATCATCTTAAAATTGAAGAGAGAAAAAAGACAGGATAGGAGAAAGCCAGCTGTTCCGAGAACAAACATCATCAATTCAGGATAAAAACCGCCCCGGGCCGGAATTGAACCCGTGACCTAGCACTTACAAGGCAGACGCACTACCAACTAAACTAATTAGGTAGTCTGGCAAGCAAGAGTTTGTATTCATATTTCATACTCATAAATATGACCCTTCCCTTAGTTTTGAATCTGAGTATCTGAGAGTGGGCACTTCCATTCCCGCTGGGCTTCAAACCCATTACCCCTTGGGATCAAGAGTACAAGAGAACACATGCAAAAAAAGACTACCCGGATACAAGAGTAGACTGCGAGAGTAAAGGGACTTTTAAGTCCTATGCTGGTAGTATAAACAAGGCGATCTTGGAGTTCCCGGTGACGGTGTAGGGACGGCTGGGTGGCACAGGAGGTGGCCGTTCCTGAAAAACAGTGGATTGTTACTTGTTAATAAAACTGTGGATTGTTAGTTATATAGATTTTTTTTTACTAGAGGTTTGATAGAGGGAACTGTAACTGCTAAGGTCTTTTTTATCATCCTAAAATTGAAGAGAGAAGAAAGACAGGATAGGAGAAAGCCAGCTGTTCCGAGAACAAACATCATCGATTCAGGATAAAATCCGCCCCGGGCGGGAATTGAACCCATGACCTAGCACTTACAAGGCAGATGCGCTACCAACTAAACTAATTAGTCTGGCAAGCAAGAGTTTGTATTCATATTTCATACTCATAAATATAACCCTTCCCCTAGTTTTGGATCTGAGAGTGGGCAGAAAACTTCCATCCCCGCCGGGCTTCGAACCCATTACCCCTTGGGATCAAGAGTACAAGAGAACACACGCAAAAAAAGACTACCCAGATACAAGAGTAGACTGCGAGAGTAAAGGGACTTTTAAGTCCTATACTGGTAGTATAAACAAGGTATATTCTACTCACCAAATCCAGTCCAAACAGGGTGCACGTCTGTTGTATGATCTTCTGATCACACTTCTCGTTCGGATCAGGGGGAGGCGTGCCAGCTATGGGTTGTGGGCGTGGCCTAGTCAAAGTGGGAGGAGCCGAAGCTTTGCTAGTGGACGGAAGACAGGCGTTGGCTCCGCCTCCATTACTCGTGCGATGATTGGACGAGAGATTGGAGGTACCTGAGCAGAGGAAAACAGGAATTGTGTTTAAACATTACTGCTTACCGTCAAATATAAACCCAACCAATAAGTTACTATTAAAGCAAAATATAAAAAAGAAAGTAAATTATAGTAATAGAAAGTAAAAAAGATATAGCCTACAAATGTTTAACTGGCCAGCCTAGTTAGCTTGGAGGGTAACACGTCTGCCTTGTAAGCGCTAGGTCGCGGGATCGACTCCTATCTGGGCGAACTATATCCTCAACAGATAAGATTCGTTCTCGTAACGGCTCGCTTTCTCCTATCCTGTCCTCTCTTCTCTCTTCAATACCGGGACGAAAAGACCTCCGTTATATGCGTTGTTACAGTTTCCTCTATCAAACCTCTTCTATTACTATCAAACCTTTGGATAAAAAAAAATCGAGGTGGACATTCGTAGAGGCTTGTGGTTACAGATCCTTCTATCAAATCTCTCCAGAAATAAAAGAAGAAAAATGCAACTGGGTCACTCACCTCCAGTGTTACCGGATTTCATTTCTAAGTTTCGCCTGAGGAGGGGCCACCGCTTCCTGGCGTAAGTGCCACGCCATACAGCTTGAATCAGCACAGCAGCACGATGCCGCGTGTCCGAACGCAGCATTTCCAATTGCTGACGAATACCTGCGTCAGAAATAAAACAATTATAGTAACAAGTTTCGGAACAGGTCAAGAGCGGGGACTTCATCTGTTCTCACTTGGGAAAGTTTCGCGGGGCTATTTCTGTAAAAGTTTGCTGAAGCGAGCTCATCACTTGGGAAAGTTCCGCGCATTACATTGAAATGGTGGTCTTTTCTGACGAAATTCCTGTGTGCGGAGTGCAGTATGTAGGACTATTGCACCCCATTCTTGTTCTTTTTTCACTCTTCTCCTTCAAACATTGCTGTCTTTTTTATGAAGTTCAGCAACGTTTTTGTCGGTTCTGAGTGTATTTATCAATCTCCTGACCTGGGTATCCAAGTATTCGGAGTCTTTTGAGACCCAGTGCAGGGCACTCAATGAGGCGTGTGAGGGAGTTTCTTTGGTGTCAGAAGTAGGGTGTGAACCCACGTCCTCAATTGAGGATCAGAAAGGTTCACTCAGATTGAAGACTTACCTTCACTCAGAAAGATGTGTCGCTTCCCGATGACCCAGCTGGTGCTGACTTCGCTTTGCGTCAGCAGCGGGGACTTCATGTGTTCCTCCTCTACGCATTGCAGAATGAGGAGGCAGTCTTCAGTCAGCCGATCTTCGGTGCGTCTCAGCTTGCAGAACGGCGCGAGGAGACGGTAGCGGGCGTTGAACGCTTTGAACCGCATGCGGTGTGGATAACCTGAGGGAGAAGACAGTACAAATTGTACTAACTCTAATACGTTTACCATAGTATAGTACCTTTGTAGGTACATTTTTGATGTACTTTTGTTGGTACTATTCTGAAGTAGGTACTTTTGAACAAGATTGAATTAAATTTGAAATAACCAAATTGTTCCTTCTACTGGTGGAGTAGAATGAAATAATGCCATGCCTTTTCTACAAGTTTGGCCATGCCTCGGGATGAACTAGCGGGATTCCGGAGCGAAGCGACGGAATTCAGCTAGTAATATTGTAAAACAAAAAAAGCTATCTGCTTTCATTTTCCCCTATTGAATATAGTGTTGCCTAAAACACTGCAAATTTCGGTGCGTCTCAGCTTGCAGAACGGCGCGAGGAGACGGTAGCGGGCGTTGAACGCTTTGAACCGCATGCGGTGTGGATAACCTGAGAGAGAAGACAGTACAAATTGTACTAACTCTAATACGTTTACCATAGTACCTTTGTAGGTACATTTTTGGTGTACTTTTGTTGGTACTATTCTGAAGTACTTTTGAACAAGATTGAATTAAATTTGAAATAACCAAATTGTTCCTTCTACTGGTGGAGTAGAATGAAATAATGTCATGCCTTTTCTACAAGTTTGGCCTTGCCTTTTCTTGCCTCGGGATGAACTAGCGGGATTCCGGAGCGAAGCGACGGAATTCAGCTAGTAATATTGTAAAACAAAAAAAGCTATCTGCTTTTATTTTACCCTGTTGAATATAGTGTTGCCTAAAACACTGCAAAATTAAAAGTTGCGAAGTTTATAATGGATCGTGGGCCAAGTCTTACCTCCCGCCATGAGGTTAACAGTCTCGAGCACCTGCAGAGAGCGTATCTGTCGCATCACAGTGCCTCTGTCGAACTTCCCACTGGTCTCGCTAGAGTTCGCCTTGACGCAGCGCACAAAATGAGGTCGAGCGTGAACCAGGGAGCGGAGTAGGTTGTCTAGCCGCGTGTGGAAGTCCTGTGTGAGGGTGGACACGGGCTCGTCACCGTTGAGTCTGTGGGAAGAGAGAGGATAATTTCGTAAGGCCGCCACTGATTATGATATTCGTCTTCCTAGGCTCCTCTGTCGAACTTCCCACTGGTCTCGCTAGAGTTCGCCTTGACGCAGCGCACGAAATGAGGTCGAGCGTGAACCAGGGAGCGGAGTAACAGTGTCACGCAGTACCCTCTATGGCTGTCACGCACCTTTGGTTGTACACTAGCGCTAAGTGCTTGTAGCGGGAAAAGTCCAAGTTAATTTATCTTTCAAATTCAAGAAGCGGGAATTTCAAAAATCGAAGAAAATTTTTTAACCGTGTTGCTGTTTCATTTGATATCTTTGAAGTGCTATTGCTGATGGTGTAGAGTTGTAGATCTAGACCAGTCTATAACTAGTGGGATAAGAAGTGAAACAGTTTCACTGAAACAGTTTTTCCAAGATTCCACCTGTCGATTTGCAATATTCGTAGTTTTCGGAACCATGGTAAGTGTGAAGTCTGTTGATTTGTACTCAAATTAGGTAGGTACCTAAGATTTGTAGATTTGTCTAAGGCCAGACACTATCAGGTAGACCTGACACCTGACAGGTATGGCTGAAAAGGTCTGCCTATCAGGTCTACCTGATAGTGGCTTACCTTAGGGAGATCTTTTATAGTAGATTTAACCAATATTTTTTCAGCTCCTGGAAGGCCTGTTTAGCCAACAGCCTGTTAAGTTCCATGTGATTTTATAGGCTTATCAAGGCTGTTAAGCTAACAGGCTGTTAGGGGTTAAAAAGTAGGTTGGTGAAACCCATTGCAAACCAAGCAGCATTGTTGTCATTAAGGTCCCATTTTGGGCCATAATAGGTCCTAGTGAGGCTGTGAAACACAATTTTCATACCTACATAAAATCAGTGCTTTGAGCCTTAAGGGACAAACAACCCTAAATGATGGGTTTTACCTTATGTGAAATTTAATTCAGTCAAACATGGCTGAACCAATGAGATTCCGCTTTGGACGTAAACACAGCGAAATCTCACAATCTCATTGTTGTTTTAGTTGTCGCGGCTTTAGCTATAGCCGAAAGGTGATGACAAAATTGAGAAAATATCTCTTCTATCAGCCATACACCGGTGTGATAGTATCTAGCCATGTTTAATTGGCTCGTCCTGAACCACAGTCAACCATTATGAGGACTTGTGCTTGTTCTTTAAAAACAAAGAGAAATGGTAAATAATTGCTTAAGGCCGCTCCTGACTACCTGACTAGTACCCTTCAGACAGTCCAGCTACTGGAGTCCATGAACATTCCAGTCTAATTGGACAAAATGCAACCAACGTAAAGTTTGTAAAGGTGAACTCAAACGAATCTTGCGAAACTGGTTGAAGTGTTCGGAGATAGTTTTGGGAACATAATACTTACAAGTCAGAATGTGAGGTGGGGGAAATCCGGAAGCTAATGCCCCGCGGTACGGTTTCCAGTGAGTACAGAGCTTTGAGTTCGCTACCAAACAGGTGTGTGGCGAATCCGAAGATACAGGTCTGCTTGTGAAACACCGACACCAGGTCGTCTGGCACCACGTCCTTGTTGGTTTCTGTCAAATGAAACAGGCGAAAGAAACATTAGCTAGACATAGACAGCAGTACACAGAAAGGAACGAACTAATAAAAGCTAAACATACCAATATTAACCCTCGGTCACCAGGGGTCAAGTAAACCTGAAAAGTTTAAGGTGTGCGCTAATTTTGTCCAGGAGCATACTTACAAGTCAGAATGTGAGGTGGGGGAAATTCGGAAGCTGATGCCCCGCGGTACGGTTTCCAGTGAGTACAGAGCTTTGAGTTCGCTACCAAACAGGTGTGTGGCGAATCCGAAGATACAGGTCTGCTTGTGAAACACCGACACTAGGTCGTCTGGAACCACATCCTTGTTGGTTTCTGTCAAATGAAACAGGCGAAAGGAACGTTAGCTAGACAGAGACAGCAGTACACAGAAAGGAACGAACTAATAAAAGATCTACTTTCGAAAAATGTGTACCTACCTTAGTTGTCACTTATTAGGCATTTTAATAGAACATAATAGAGAAAGTTGTCTTTAGTGATGTTAATCTCTTTTAGTGCACCGCTTTTGCGTTTACACGTTTCTGTAGATCGTGTGTGGCAGACCTAAGAAAACCACTTTCTTTAGCACTACGTTAATGCACATTCCTTCATAAAAATTTGATCGGAAAATTTCCGCTCTTCCGGCATTGGAACCCAGCCCCTTCAGGTTGAGAGTCAACGTTCTTAACCTCTCGGCCATAGAGGTGTCCCAGAGGTAATCCTCATAAAGGAGGACTAGTTTCGCCTGTGAGGGCATCTTCAGCAAACGTTTTCCATACAACTCAATAGTTAAAAGAAACCTTCACAAAGTTACCGAGTCTTCAATCAAGGTTTCAATAATCTTACCTAAGAAGTCCGAAGTGTCGTACAAGACTCGTCCGGCGAAGTGTTGAATCGTGAAACATCGGGCGTCTACGGGTTTGGGGTCGAACAGCCTCGGGTTGTGTCGGTGTTGGGCTTTCACCTTACCGAGATAGGTTTCGGCCGTACCTCGTAGGGAACACTCGACATCTAGCATGCTTAGCAGTCCCGTCCTCTGTTGGGAATAGAAAAGGAAAAAGTTCTGGTTAGAGAACAATCGACTTTATGCTAGTGTTGAAAAGGGAGCAAAGCAGTCTTCAAAAGAGTGAGGAAAATGTAAGAGGGTTACATTTTCCTCATTCAAACCCCTATCAACAAACAAAAGAGGGAAAAAATTGCCCAGCCTCCTGAAAAACACATGAGCTTTTTGAATACGTTTGGCTTTAAAAGTGTGCACACATAGTCGACCGACCGTCGATCGATGTCGACTGAACCGTCCAAACTGCCTCAACAGTGTGTTTGGACACACCTTTAGGGTGGCAATAAGTGGCCTACAGGGTCCGGTGTACTCACCAGAGAAGATATCAGGTCAATACAGGGTACGTTGTCCACATAGTCGACCTCTACGTCGCTATGTATGTTCTCATCTCTGCAAGATTCAATGCTTGACTTGAACATGTGGGTGTTGTAGAAATGCTGCATGGTCTCTGCGCACAGGTTGATACAGAGGTGCTCGAGCTGACTTGGCTGAAATCAAAACAGGAATTTAGGAATGGGAATTAGGATTTGATCGATTTTAAATTTGCCCTACATAATAGATAGGAGCAAGAATTAGGATAGGATTTGATCGATCGCAAAATTTACCGAGTATATTTGCCCTACGTGTGAAACATCGCCGCTAAAGTTCGTCTATCAGATAATCAGTTCAAAGAAATAATAATAATCAGTCGCGGAGAAACGAGAATCTCTTGCTCACCTTAGGATCTTCAAAGCCGAACATATCCAGTATTCCAATGGAGCCGTCAGTGGCGTGTCTCACCGCATTGTTGAGGGCGGCCATGGATTTGGAACTCTTCGAACCCGCGGTCCCCACAGTGGAGGCGTGCTGACTGGCTACGTCTGCCTGGTTGTGGACCGACTCGTTAGAGTCAGAGCTCAGAGTACCTGAAGAGGAAGGAAAGGGACATTTAGAATAGAATACCTATACCCTTTTTGGACCAGCCACTCACTATCAGGTAGACCTGACAGGTAAACCTGATCAGCTCGGCCTGTCAGGTTTACCTGATAATGAGTGCCAGAATGAGACTGAAAAGTCCTTTTACTTTTGGAGCGTAACCGTAATTTAATTCCATTAGCCTACGACTGTCAGATGCCCATTTTGGGAAACAAATGTGTAGCTACGACTGTCAGATGCGCATTGTGGGAAACAAATGTGTAGCAGTTACCAGGCAACACAAAATACAAATCCGGCCTGGAGGACCAAAAACGGTATCTTTGTGAATTAATGGTACCTAGTTTTTGGTAAGATATGGCTAGGAAATTGGCTCTTGGTAAAGGAAAAGGAAAATTTAATCTTGAATTTTGTGCCACCTCTATTGTTATTCAAATATTTAATCTCAAATTTTGCGATTGTGCAATTCTTGGTATGCATTGTTTGTAATCCAAAGTAGACCTGAGGCGGGCCTTTGATGTTGTCAGCCCTTTGGCCTGGGAACTGGTTCTCTACTCACCCAAAGTAGACCCGAGACGTTTCAAGCTATTAGCTCGACGCACAATGGTCGCTACAGTGCGACAGTACAAAGCTTTGGCCAGGCAGTCTCGTGTCATGTTGGACATGTTGGCGTCGCACAGGGATTTGACGAGTTGCCCGCGCGCGTTGTGTGTCCTCGTTGTGATACCTGAGAAAGAAATGCAAGAGAGGAATTAAAGCGAGATCTGGAAAAAGGGCCTAACGTCATTTATGCCCTTTTTCGGGCCTTCATTTTTGGATAGCAAATTTTGTAAATGTAAATGCAGTTTCTTTATGTTATTATGTCACAACTTTGGTGCTCACTGCAGCGTTGTAGGATTTTCCCAATATCTCAATAATCCTAAAATCCAACGTTTACCTACCATGCTGGCACCAGTCGCTATGCGCATTTATATGTCACAGCTACTCATTTTCCTCACGAGGCTGAGTGGGCCCCGCAACAGTCAGTCACGAAATCAATTATTTTCATGATACAAATTTCTTGACCCCGCCGGGAATCGAATCCGGGTCTCCCGCGTGCAAGGCGAGCGCAGTGATCACTACGCCATGGAAACTGACAATATCAAATTTTGTTCTGAACACAAATAAGAAAGAATCATCTTTCTATCTCTTTTCTACTATAAGTTATGGCTAATTTTGTGAACCCTGTAAGATTGTGTTGATCTGAAAATGAAAACTTTAAACGCGATTATCTCAAATTATGTTTTTGACATCATCATCTATAGCCACACTATCTTTAGATTCTACAAGAGTGTTAATATACATGAATATACGTTACCTCGGAAAAGAGACGCGGATGGTACACCCAGTAAGCTAGCCACAGAGTTCAGGGTGGACTCCCCATTGACCCCCACTTCAGTGACGGTGCCGTTATTGCCACTGCTACTCGACTTGTCCACAAACTGTACGTTGCCGAGCAAGAGAACGGCCGCCAAAACTCGGACCACGTCCATAAACGGGATCCCCAGGACACCTGGAATAGAATGTGTGAGGTTAGCCATATCAAGTCACGTGAGCTCAGAAAGATGGAGTTCAAAGTTTTCCTATAATATTGTAGGCAATTTCGTTCATGATAGCCACACTGCCCTCACGTCTCACATGACGTTATCAAGTCTAAGTCAGAAATCAAGAGTAAAGATTCCTTTTCTCTGCTCGCCCTTTGGGCTGTTATTACTGAACATACTTAAGGGTTAGTATTACCTACTTCTACTTGGCTAAGGCGAATTCAACATCAAAACAATGGAGTTGAAACTCTATTTGTAAAATACAACGATGATCCTCATAAACAGTAGCTTGAAAGTTGAAAGGTTACGTACATGTCAGCTCTTCAGCTGGTACAACGTGGGGTCATTAAATTTAAAGACTAACCCTTTATAAAGGATATTCAATACTAACCCTTGAACCTTGAAGGATAAAAGGCTCAGTGACTTACCCAAACATGCTTTCCACGCTTGGAACCTAGCCGCGTCTTCAACATCATCTTGCCGTGTGTCGCCGCTCTGTAGATAACTTAGGTTGAGAGGTGTATAGCTCTCCAGGTGTAGCTTCACTGTAACCGAAAAGAAAACCAGAATAATGACGACACTGGAAAAAAAATCCGTATTAAAAATTAAGACCTGACGACAGGTGCACCTGTCAGGTCTACCTGATAGTGAAAGACTGGCTTGAGAAAATTCTTTGGCGATCCGAGGTGTATGTATTTTTCTAGCTTTTACTTGGCAGGTCTCTTCTAAAGGAATTCTTTTACCCAACAACTGATCTTTTCTTTCACTATGAGCCTTTAAAGGTGTCCAAACATAATCGATCGACGAGGTGAATCTATGTTGTGGAGGCAGTGTCAGTCGATGGCCGGTCGACTATGTGTGCACGTACGTTAAGGCCAGCCACTCACACTCAGACTGTCTGAAAGACCTGATTTTCTATTTTCGACGAACCAGTATACCTTACACTCTTACCCTCTTGTTTTTCAATCAGTCGAATCAACACTTGGAACTTCAAGCCTAGCCAAATTTACATAGATGATGCTCACAAGCGAATATACCGTCAAATAGGTATTATCCCCCCAACTCTCGAGGTCTCATATTTGGTCTCGCACTTCCCTCAACATACCTAACAATCCTGGAGAGAGAGAAAATTTGTTTATTTTTATTATTGCAACATTGAAATTGAAGGGCACCTATTTCGTGAATCATGAACTCGCGGGATGGATTTTGGACGTGCCGGAAAGCGAGCATTCACAGAATGGACTGTGTCCATTACAGATTTCGCTATATAACTTTTGGATCCGGAAGACAGGCGTTGGCTCCGCCTCCATTACTCGTGCGATGATTGGACGAGAGATTGGAGGTACCTGAGCAGAGGAAAACAGGAATTATGTATAAACATTACTGCTTACCGTCAAATATAAACCTAACCAATAAGTTACTATTCAAGCAAAATATAAAAAAAGAAAGTAAATTATAGTAATAGAAAGTAAAAAAAGATATAGCCTACAAATGTGGTTAGGTTACAGATCCTTCTATCAAATCTCTTCATTTGAGCACTTTCCTGCTTTGATGATTCCATAGAAACCGCAATTCCAAACAAATCTGTAAGGCTGGTTGTCGACTTTTCAGCTTTAATGTCTCTCTCTCTCTCTCTCTCTCTCTCTCTCTCTCTCTCTCTCTCCCTCTCTCTCTCTCACTCATCTCTCTGTCTCTCTCGCACACGTTATTTGCTACACATATCTGAGGTATTTGACTTCACAAGTTTAAGTTTCAGAGAGGCATTCTAAAGTTTTAATAGGTAGCCACACATACGCACTTACAGGTGGCGCTCCCAGAGGGCCACCTTAAAGTTCAACTTGAAGATGGAAGACGATTGTAATGAGAATCTCCAATCCAACTGTTTTTTACTTTTTTTTTTTTTCCTCTACTTCTTCAACTTGAAGATGGAAGACGATTGTAATGAGAATCTCCAATCCAACTGTTTTTTACTTTTTTTTTTTTTCCTCTACTTCTTTTTTTTTGAGTTTTAATAGAGGGATAATGGCTTACCTTATTTTATAGTAGACTAGGGTTCTTAGT
The DNA here is from genome assembly GCF_000475195.1 of Diaphorina citri. Classification (NCBI taxonomy): domain Eukaryota; kingdom Metazoa; phylum Arthropoda; class Insecta; order Hemiptera; family Psyllidae; genus Diaphorina; species Diaphorina citri. Next base: position 62,501 of record NW_007378249.1, on the reverse strand, counting down.
CAACTATAAAATAAGATAAGCCATTATCTAATTTGGGTGTCTAATATGAATCTAATTAATATTAATAGAGGGAATTTATTGCAGCAAAGAACGGTTTTATGGCCCCAAAATCGAAAGGAGGAGGACAGGATAGGTGCCAGCCGTTCTGAGAATGAATCCTGTCTGTTTAGAATAAAGTTCACCCCGGGCGACCTCAATTGAGCGGTGATTGGAAGGTAAAACCGCTATAACTAAAAACCTAAGCAGTTGTTTTGTTAAACCCCTATCAAACGTAACAAAGAACAAAATAGGAAAAATGCTCTGAGATCTCAGAGAGCTTTTAAACGATCAAGCATTAGATTTGATCAATACATCATCGGTGCCTATGTGAATCGATAAAGATTTGATACCATAATATGTCTGGTTGCTCCTCTCGAAACAAAGTTCGCGATTGTTAGATCTATTGTGACAAAAGAGTTGATAAAACCCATCGAAAATATCTAATATGAGCGAACGGCATTGCGTCAGGCCAAGTTCTTCTATTCATTCTACAATGTAGGAATCGGAACTAGGTAAAACTTTCATTTTATTTTTTCAAGATTCCACCTCGGTACCGCTTTCGCATTACTTCAAGGCACATTCTTTTACATCCATGCCTATCCAGAAACGGAAAAGTTTGGTCAGAAAATTTCCGCTCCGGCCGGGATAGCACCTCCAGGTCGAGAGTCAGTGCTCTTGACCACTCAGTCACAGATGCGGGATAGGTACAACTTAAGTTTTAGGTTCCCAATGCTAGGCGTAATACATAGAAAGTAAAAAAAGCATCATCATGAATAGGTAATAATACACGCAAGCCTCTCAAGAGGATAGATAGGGTCACCGACGCAGGCGAATAGAACTGCCTGAGGCAAATCTACACAGAACTGTTTTACTGCTGAGAGGTTAAACCTAGAGACAAGAGACCTAGAGAGGAGTTGGAATAGAATTGGAGTTCCAGAACTCTATACAGNNATACTACCAGGATAGGACTGAAAAGTCCCTTTACCACCACAGTTTCTAAATGAAATAGTCCTTATGGAACTCTCTTTATTTATTTAATTTTCTAATCGCACCATTCCCGCTCCATCTTCACATCTATCACTCTCATCTCCCTTCTTGATCCTCTCACTCTCTGAAATAGTCCTTTCATTCAAATGTAATCACAGTTCACGTAGGGTTGTGTAAAGAGTGGGTGAGTTGGAAAAAAAAAGAACGACTCTTTTTAGTGAACTACCTACTCAGTGAGTCAGATCCAAGGTCCCTATTCCTACAACCTTCAGGGAGTTAAAAGGTGAGTTACATGTAGAATCCGACTCATTGCTGACTACTGACTGGTCCACGGAAAAGATTGAAAAAGAGTTGTCTTCTTTTTATAACTCTCTTTACATATAATTATCTAGTTTTCAGTTGGTTTGTCTCAGAGACACAGAAAGTATTGTAGGGGCCATCGGCTATACAAAACGCCCTTTGTCACTGCGACCTGGTTAGATCTTTTGTGACTTCTAAACACGGAAAGTAAGTACATTTTTTACGGAGTTCTTTTAAGTAGCAGGGTTCTCCTGGAGGAGCTCTTCCACCCAACCACTGAATTTTTCTTTCACTGAGAGCCTTTAAGATATTTCACCAGGGAGGTCTTCAATGCCCCTAGACTTTGTGAGTCCCTTATATCCCTATGAAGAGTTTATATGAAGTCCCTGTGAGCCTTTAAGATATTTTACCAGGTAGGTCTTGAAGGCCCCTAGACTTTGTGAGTCCCTTATATCCCTATGAAGAGAGAATTCCATAATCTAACTGCAGATACATGGCAGAGTGGAGGCAGAAACAAACAAATCTGTTTCAAAACCAAAACGGTCCAACTTTCATTCAAAGCCAACACCAATTCCCAGAAGCAAGCATGACGCATACACAAGATATCACAATGAACCAACATCTCAAGGTACCTGGGTATACCAAGTTTCTGTTACGTACAGAGAGGTCCAAGTGGCAAAGCTTTCTAGAAATCCCCTCGGGCGGGGAACAGGTTTGGCAAAACCTATTACCCAGACAAACTCTTGATGTTAATAAGTTTTAATTTACCACCAAACAGCTTCTCACAGAAGTAGAAGCGCTATTTGAGATCGGAGAGGAGAAGAATTTTTACCCACTTTAACAATCTCTTGTCCTTCGTGGGGCAAGCTTACTCCTTCAATACCAATATGTAAGTTTGTTTGAATTATTTAGTGGTGATTTCAAAAATTTCAGCCAATCAAATTACTTAAACCGAGTTTAAAACTTAAACGGAGTTCAAACTCACTTTGTGTTTACTTCCTCGGCCTAAAAAGTGTTTACTTCGAGCTCGTCCACCAATGAGATCGTTCGCTTGGGACGGACTTGGGACTAAGTATCTTTGGGTGAAGTTGGTCCGTAGTCCCAGCGATTCGTTGAATAGGCCCCGCTGTCATTGTTGCTCATAGGCCAATGATATTCATCAGACAATATCATGTCTGAATAGTAATCAGACATATCAGACAATCTGACTCGTAGAGATTTCTAATGTCAAGGATCATGCTGAGATGTCCATCATCTAGAAGTTCATTAGTCATATAACAGTTACACGCTGTTGACTCCAGATTGTGAAGTTATAGTCACATGCGAAGGCAACGTGTCATACTTTTGAACCAACTGAGGTCCATGTTTTGGATTGAAGTGAATTAGATGTGATTGACAGACATATCAGACAATCTGACTCGTAGAGATTTCTAATGTCAAGGATCATGCTGAGATGTCCATCATCTAGAAGTTCATTAGTCATAGGTATAACAGTTACACGCTATTGACTCCAGATTGTGAAGTTATAGTCACATGCGAAGGCCGTGTCATACTTTTGAACCAACTGAGGTCCATGTTTTGGATTGAAGTGAATTAGATGTGATTGAAGGGAGGGAATTTCATTGATCTCGATCATTTGGATTGAAGTGGATTCAAAGTTTTGGATTGAAGTGAATTCAAAGTCATCGATTGGATTGAAGAGAATTACACGTGATTGAAAGGAATTCCATTGATCTCGATCATTTGGACTAACTGAATTCAGATGTTTTAAATCGACCATTTTGGATTTGGTCCCTTTTGTCCAGCGCTCTAGGCCAGATGGCTTGCGGGTATACGGTTTCGGACTGCCAACACAATAGATTTTGGGTTCGATGAGGATGGGACCTATAGAGTTCCCTTTGGAGCCCTTTTAGTGGCACATTTTAGACTCGATCGGACTTCTAGGGTTTCGTAGGGGTCCTTACTCTGAGTTAATGCTTCAGTGCACTGAATCTCTGGTGTTTCTATGACACAATTAAATGCTAAAATAAAAGGAATTAAGTGTTACTTACGAAGAGTTGTGAAGCGTTGAATCGTGCATGGAGACACTTGAGTACCGCATCCTCCGTCAGGGGACCGGGCAGATGAATCAGATCATCCAGCTGGGCGGAACAGCTGACCGCTACCGGGGCGGCCCTGGGTGTGACCTCTTGAAAGGAAGAACACAATAGCTTTTGTGTCCAAACATAATCGATCGACGAGGTGAATCTATGTTGTGGAGGCAGTGTCAGTCGACATCGATCGATGGCCGGTTGACTATGTGTGCACCTACGTTAAGGCCAACCACTCACGCTCAGACCATCTGAAAGACCTGATTTTCTATTTTTGACGAGACCCTGAACGTTTCCTACAACGCCCCCATTTGTTAGTTTGGAGTGTCTGGACTTTTCTTTATTTCCCTGCGACCGCAAAATACCAGCTTGGACCTTATCTCATTCAAAGGTTCTCTACTTTTCAAGAACAAGCACAAGTCCTCACGGTGGTTAACTGCGGTTCAGGACAAGCCAAATGGAGGGCACTTCTCATTGAGGACATCCGCTGAAATGAGAGAATATGTCATCCCTGATTATAGGAATATTACTCAACGTCAATAACGTCGATTGTGTTTACACGAAGGTAGTAGCTCGACGCTAGCTAGACTACCAACTACCTACTGAACTCTTGTCATCCAGTCATAAATTTACTAGGTACCTACTTGAGGAAATTCATCTAGGGTGTGACCGGCTTGGAACCCGCGTCCCCCGGACTGTGAGGCGTTGAACCACCACCGCCAACCGCGGGCACTGGAGGGCACTTCTCATTGAGGACATCCGCTGAAATGAGAGAATATGTCATCCCTGATTATAGGAATATTACTCAACGTCAATAACGTCAATTGTGTTTACACGAAGGTAGTAGCTAGATGCTAGACGGGTGTGACCGGCTTGGAACCCGCGTCCCCCGGACTGTGAGGCGTTGAACCACCACCGCCAACCGCGGGCACTGGAGGGCACTTCTCACTGAGGACATCCGCTGAAATGAGAGAATATGTCATCCCTGATTATAGGAATGTTACTCAACGTCAATAACGTCAATTGTGTTTACACGAAGCTAGTAGCTAGACGCTAGACTACCAACTACCTACTGAACTCTTGTCATCCAGTCATAAATTTACTAGGCACCTACTTGAGGAAATTCATCTATACCTACTTAATTTCGGTTCCAACAAGGATATATCAAGTTTCAACTTCAACACCCTGACTGCCAAAGCTTATTCCATGGTAATCACCCACAGACCCCCATGTATTCAAACATCTCCCTTAACGTGAGACACAGACTCTTCTGTGGAATTTTTTCATCACAAATTTTAAAGCAAAATTTCACTCGGGTGCCCTCTTTCAGATAACCATTGAAAATATAAAAGTGGCCCGTGGCAGCATGTGTGGTCATGCTATTACGCCCAAAGAGGAAAAAATCAAGGGAACCTGGAAAAGCTCCGGATACTGAAATACAGTTTTACTTTCCATGTCTGTGAGATAAGCAAGGTCTGTTTCACAGACACGGAAATCGAAAGAATTGGGGTTTCAAACCCTTTGAACGCCCACAGTTATGTAGTAAGAAACAATCATGTATTCAAACATCTCCCTTAACGTGAGACACAGACTCTTCTGTGGAATTTTTTCATCACAAATTTTAAAGCAAAATTTCACTCGGGGGCCCTCTTTCAGATAACCATTGAAAATATAAGTGGCCCGTGGCAGCAAGTGTGGTGACGCTATTACCCCCAAAGAGGAAAAAATCAAGGGAACCTGGAAAAGCTCCGGATAACGAAATACAGTTTTACTTTCCATGTCTGTGAGATAAGCAAGGTCTATTTCACAGACACGGAAATCGAAAGAATTGGGGTTTCAAAGTTCAAACCCTTTGAACGCCCACAGTTATGTAGTAAGAAACAATGACTCACCGACTACTATGTTGGCCGCCTTCTGATGCTGAGGTATGGGTTTGTAGAGGAGCGGGGCGGGCCCAGTGTTGCCCGGGGCAACGGGCGGTAGGCTGGGCTTGATAGGCGGGGCGGTGGGCGGGGCTTGGACGTGGAGCTTATTTCTCAAGGTCACCAACTCCGTGCTGAGACTGCGCAGGCGCTGCTGGAGGTGAACCGCCTCGTTCGAGGAGGAGGCGTCTGAAAAAGAGAAGAGAAGAGGAGGTGTTAGAATAGAAGGTCCTACATACTGGACTCCGCACACAGAAAATTCGTCAGAAAAGACCCCGTTACTTTATTTTCTGTGTCCGGCCCTAATAGAAGTGTGGACATACCTTTAGAAACAAAAACCTTGAACCTTGGATCAGAGTCAGCAATAAAACGCCTTGATTTTTAAGGTCAATTTTTTTCTAGTGCGTAATAACTACGAGTATGAGTATTAAGGAGCTCCGTATTGCTCCGCCCCCCTCAAGAAAGTTTGACGGCTAGATTTTTAGAAGCACGGCCCTAATAGAAGTGTGGACATACCTTTAGAAACAAAAACCTTGAACCTTGGATCAGAGTCAGCAATAAAACGCCTTGATTTTTAAAGTCAATTTTTTTTTTCTAGTGCGTAATAATTACGAGTATGAGTATTAAGGAGCTCCGTATCGCTCCGCCCCCCTCAAGAAAGTTTGACGGCTAGATTTTTAGAAGCAAAGGAGGAAAAAACGAAAAACGTACAGAATATGCGAATTATTTTGGTCAATAATTATGTAGGTATGCACGGTATTCGATTGACTTTAATTACACCAGCTGCCTGCGGGGTGTTAGCATGTCCATCTCGTAGCATGACCCAATAGGTACTCATTATAGTATGTCCATCTCAGCATGATCCAATAGGTAGGTACTCATTATTTTCAATGAGATATCGGAGTAGATCTGTGTATGTATTCGATTGGGGTTGTTGTATGAGGTTTCATGACTTTCCCCAATTTACATAATATGTAGATAAGTAGAAACAATCTGATTGGTGAATGATCCCCCCAGAGCGAGGTTAAGAAAAGTTACCTAGCTTTGCTACCCAATAATACTCTAGAGTGGAAAAAAAATCTGGGCTGTTTGCATTTCTATACCTTGCCTTTTCTGAACATTTTTTGACGGCAACCAACCCTTCCCTTTATATTGGTGTTGTCTTCGGCTTTTTAGTTGGCTCGATTTTCAATGGAAAAATGGGTGCCTTTGAAAAGGCCCTAAAGTCAATATCGATCCATGTGACACCGATTTTTTGCACACTGGTGTAATTCAGACACCAACCAGATGGGATGATTCAATCAGCGAAGTAGCAGGACAGAAGGGAATGGAAACTTTTCCATCGGAAAACCATCTTGAAATCACAGATCCATCCAGGTGATCCAGTGTAATTCAGATTTCCTTTACATCCATCTCTTTGACACGGACAACAGACAACTAGTTCCACTTTTTCTACAACCCCCCCAACCGTTCTGAAGGTCGCGTGAGGTTGCGTGCAGAATCCCCAGTTGATGACGGGCACGTAATTGACTTACAATGCACGGTACACGGGTTTGAGTCCCCGGGTTATTCAGGTGTTCCTTCCTACCAAGTGGCGGAAAATAACTCTAATTAATCTAGATATTATTACACATATGTGCATTAATTGTAATCTAGATCAAATTATTTAATAATAACGAGGAACATACTATGGGCATGCATTGTATCCGTGTAATGTCTAATGTAGCAGTTGTTTCATTGCTGTGAAGTGAAACAAAAACGCGGCGTTGAAACATTCATCTTTTTTTACGTCTGGTTGCCGATGGGTGCAATAGTCCTACATACTGGACTCAGCATACAGGACTTTCATCAGGAAAGACCCCCATTTCAATGTAATGTACATAAAAATCTGACGTCACAACTCTTTGAACTTTTTCATTAGAACGGCAATTAAAAATTGAATTTTCGACCTTTTAAAGTTACTTTTTCGGAATTTGATCTCAGATTAGGATTTTTCACAAGTTTTTACGTAGGAATCGACCTTTTATTAATAATATTTTCCCAGTTGCAACTCCTCCATTCTTACAGATCTCGCTCAGAACTGGCTCAGAAAATGCTCCAACATTGGTTACAAAATCTGGCGAATTGATCCGGATACTAATCAAAATCAAACTAACCGTTCGAAAGTTATGATGGAACAAACGAACAGATATAAACAAACATAATAAATATATATATACAATATGTATATGATGTACAATCTACATGTAAAATCGTCAAGTTATAACTTGAAACTCACTTCGGAATTTTTTCCTCCAAAATCACCACTAATAAAAATTAATGACTACACACAATTTCAGTGATTTGGCCAGTAAATACAAGAAGATATAATACCTAACTCACAGTCAACAGGTCCTTTTTGGGGCCACCGGCCTTCTCGTCCCGTAAGGGCCCTACGGTTCACTGAAATACTATAGTTGAAAATTGAGACCCTGGTATCAACATCTCAAGAACAGAGTCAGTCAATATAAGAAACAAACGGTCCTTTGGGGGCCCCAAATCGCTAAAAGGCCATCGGCCTTCTCGCCTCGTAAGGACCCTTTTCTGCCTTCTACAGTTCACTGAACCACCAAAGTAGAATTGAGACCCTGGGTATTAACATTTCAAGAACGGAGAGTCAAAGAAATAAACCAGTGTACAGCCCCGGGGCGTTGGGATCCAAGAAATTTCTCGTGTGTGTTTGTGAGTTGAAGTGGATAGATGAGAGTGGTTCGTAAATGACTTCAAACTTTGGGTCTCTGAGTCCGTGGACCAGTAGCCTAATGAGTTTGGCTACATAGAAAAGAGGGGTAGCAGGAGAGGAAGGTAGGGAGGAAGAAGAAGATAGTGAGAGTAAGGGGGGAGGGAGTAGGAGGAGGAGGAGGAGGAGGGTGTGTGTGTGACATTATCTCATTAAAGATATGTAGCAAATAAACACATGGTTTGAGATTAAAATGTGTTTTCTGCTGCTTGTTAGCGATTAAAACCGCTTTTTTTCCTCATTCGAGTCATTCACACAAATATTCAAATCGGTTTTTTCTGATGTCAACTTGTAGAGATAAACGATGGTTGGAGTTCACAGGTGAATTATCTCGAGGAAACGGATCGACTGATTTTGACGATATTTTTTGTGGTCTCTGCTTTACTCTCCCCTCGGGAGACCGGGTAGATTCGTATAAGCTTAACTCATCCTTTGAGGCATTTGCCCCCACACTTAAGCCTCAGAGTGGGCTTTTTGTGTACGGACTTACGGAGTTGAGACGGGAGAGCGGGTTGTTAAGGTTAATACTGAAATTTTTCGATGTTATTTCAAAAACATGCCCTATTGGGTCCTATCATCCGGAAGAGGTACAATTTGCGTTTCTACTACGCAACCCCTAAGTGTCATCGGCCCTTTGGGGGTCCCAAATCAGTTTTGGTAAAGGGCCACCGGCCTTCTCGCCCCGTCAGGACTCTTTTCCAAGATCTACGGTTCACTGAACTACTAGCGGAGAATTGAGACCCTGGTATTAACATCTCAAGAACGCAGAGTCAAAAAAATAAACGTATAAGTCAGTATAAGAAATAAACGGTCCTTTGCGAGCTCCAAATCAGTTTCGGTAAAGAACATTATCCCATCAGGATAAAATCCGCCCCGGGCGGGAATCGAACCCGCGGCCTAGCGCTTACAAGGAAGACGCACTACCAACTAAACTAACTAGGCTGGCCAGAGTGGTTTTCTTTTCGCTTCTTTGCTCAGATTTTGGTTAAATTCAGCCATGATAGAAAAACGTTGGAACAATAATGGACACTAAACTTGAGTGAAATGTTATTATGCGGTTAAAGCTCTATTTTGTATTATGTGATCAATTTCTCAAATAAGTGATATATTCCATGGCTCTTTCTCCTGTTTACCAGGCGAGCACCTTGTCGACGCCACCAAGGCACAAAAATCATCCATACGTTACACACCAAACACCCTAATCAATACGTTACACACCAAACACCCTACTGTTCGTGCATAATCCGTCATCTTGGGTTGAACCCAGTGTAGCTCGTATTAATGATGGGTGAAACCCCGCTGTTTCGTCAAGAAAGGCACTTGGAAACTTACAAGACGGTTGAATGAACGAATAAATTCTCCGAGTTATTGAGACCTGTTGATAGGATGATTGGCGATTGAGTTGAGATTTGTTCCCCCCAAGAGGTTAGAGGGAACTGTAACAACGAAGGTCTTATCCATTCCTGGGGTGTATCATGATTCATGCCCATGATTAATTCACCGGGTATGGAGATAATATTCAAAGTTGACTTGAAAAAGTCAGAAAAATTAATGTTTTTAATCGAGATATCAAGAGACAGGGAGGACACGAAAGCCAGCCGTTCATTCTCGGAAGAGCTGGCTTTCTCCTATCCTGTCTTTTCTCTTTGCTTTCGGGTGAAACGATAATAGGTACCTACCTGCGCAGTTGCAGTTCTCTCTATCAAATCTCAAAGATCTTGTCGTTCACGCCCTGATTCAATGTTTAAAAAACAATTAAAACTCATAAAAAGACTTTCAAAGAGCATTCTAGAATCTTTGAGATTGTAAAGTTCAGTGTATTAGTTATCTTTTTGTTTGAAGATAGTTCTCTTTTTGTGTGAGGATCTTGATCTTGGCTCTTCAACAAGTCTTCAAGCACACCTTTTTTTCCAAGACCCAAACACAGGAGACCCCCCTGCTGGTTCTTGGCAGAGTAGTTGACACTTGGGTCCCATTCAAGTGGCAACCTAGTTGACTAGTTCATGAAATGTTGCCCGTGTTGCCTTTACCCAATCGGTTGGAAAGAGCAAATTACAGTGTTGACGAAATCCACAAATATCACACAGTACTACCTACTATTCATTTGGAGATCAACATGTTTTTTTTTTTTTTTAATGGGTAAATGCTGAAGGAAGTACTTGCCAAAAGTTGTAAAGGCAGGCTATTAGAACAACAAAAACTTCATCATAGGTTGGAAGAAATTAAAAGTTCCATTTCAAACATAGGACTGAGTTTCGGTATAACCAATACAAACTACCACAGCCAGTAGTCATTATGACAGAAGAAATCTCATCATAATCACCACTGAACAATTATTACCATCATCACACAATAGACAATATTACTATCCATGGTACCAAATAGTACTTATAGCTATAGCTATGCTGTCAGTGAATAATATTCCCAATGTCATGGTTCAAGTCCTCAAATTACGACGAGTCTGTCTGTTGATGAACTTACTATCATGCTTTGCTAGTCTGGTCTTAGGCCAGCCACTCACTATCATGTAGACCTGACAGTTACACCTGATCAGGTCCGCCTGTCAGGTCTACCTGATGAGCTCACACTATTAGCTAGACCTGACAAGTACGGCTGAAAAGTCCGCATATCAGGTCTACCTGGTACCTCATGAACACACACTCAGGTAGGCCTGACAGGCGGACCTGATGTCAGGTCTACCTGATAGTGAGTGGCTGGCCTTATGGTACTGTGATTCCCTGAAGTAGTGGCTCTATCATGCTTTGGTAGTCTGGTTCTGTCTTATGGTACTTGGATAGTATGGTGTACTGACTGTAGTGGCACCTTAGACATGTCTGGTGAGGTGTTGGGACGATGGCCTTCACGCTAGTTAAACCAATAACCAAGTTCATGAGTGGTTGAACCAATGTTCATGAACCGAACAAACCATGCTTGATGCTAGGTTTTTGGTTTGAATAATGCGTATTGCGTACCTTTTTGCTGACATCCGCCAAGGCTCTGTACACATGGGACGTAAGGCTCGCTACATAGTGGAGTCCGTTTTCTGAAGCATAGTAGCTGCACAGTTCAATTTGAAACCATGAGTGTTTCACAGCCGTTTTTATTTTGTAGCAATGAAATAACGGCTACATTAGACTCGTGTGGTCTGTGTCGTAGCATGCCCATTCCGTAGTATGCCTCTCAATTTCTTCCTCTAAAGATGTGTACAAACATAGTCGACCGGCCGTCGATCGAGCTGAATCTATGTTTTTCGAGGCAGTGTGGACGGCTAATTCGACATCGATAGACTATGTGTGGACACACCTTAACCAGCCGCAGCCCAGCAGTAAATCTGTGTCCCATTCCCATACTTTGGTGACCACTAGTTCATGTCTTGTGGACCAAGAGAGGTTCTTGGCAGAGTAGTTGACACTTGGGTCCCATTCAAGTGGCAACCTAGTTGACTAGTTCATGAAATGTTGCCCGTGTTGCCTTTACCCAATCGGTTGGAAAGAGCAAATTACAGTGTTGACGAAATCCACAAATATCACACAGTACTACCTACTATTCATTTGGAGATCAACATGTTTTTTTTTTTTTTTAATGGGTAAATGCTGAAGGAAGTACTTGCCAAAAGTTGTAAAGGCAGGCTATTAGAACAACAAAAACTTCATCATAGGTTGGAAGAAATTAAAAGTTCCATTTCAAACATAGGACTGAGTTTCGGTATAACCAATACAAACTACCACAGCCAGTAGTCATTATGACAGAAGAAATCTCATCATAATCACCACTGAACAATTATTACCATCATCACACAATAGACAATATTACTATCCATGGTACCAAATAGTACTTATAGCTATAGCTATGCTGTCAGTGAATAATATTCCCAATGTCATGGTTCAAGTCCTCAAATTACGACGAGTCTGTCTGTTGATGAACTTACTATCATGCTTTGCTAGTCTGGTCTTAGGCCAGCCACTCACTATCATGTAGACCTGACAGTTACACCTGATCAGGTCCGCCTGTCAGGTCTACCTGATGAGCTCACACTATTAGCTAGACCTGACAAGTACGGCTGAAAAGTCCGCATATCAGGTCTACCTGGTACCTCATGAACACACACTCAGGTAGGCCTGACAGGCGGACCTGATGTCAGGTCTACCTGATAGTGAGTGGCTGGCCTTATGGTACTGTGATTCCCTGAAGTAGTGGCTCTATCATGCTTTGGTAGTCTGGTTCTGTCTTATGGTACTTGGATAGTATGGTGTACTGACTGTAGTGGCACCTTAGACATGTCTGGTGAGGTGTTGGGACGATGGCCTTCACGCTAGTTAAACCAATAACCAAGTTCATGAGTGGTTGAACCAATGTTCATGAACCGAACAAACCATGCTTGATGCTAGGTTTTTGGTTTGAATAATGCGTATTGCGTACCTTTTTGCTGACATCCGCCAAGGCTCTGTACACATGGGACGTAAGGCTCGCTACATAGTGGAGTCCGTTTTTCTCTGCCGCTGGTCCAGCACAGTGTCAAATTGCGTAGACCGATGGTTTTGCAAAATTTACACATGTACAGTTATCATGGCCTTTTTTTTCTACTTGTAAAGTACGCTAAAACTTTCTGGAGATGGAACTTTCTAGAGACATCCAAGTAGCATGATGTAACATTATTGTTTCCAAGCTCAGTGTTACAACTCCGGTCTCTAGACTACGAGTCACTTGTTGCTCCGCTGCCATTGTTATATTGTTAGCAGGGGACTCCATATTGGATTTTTTATTTATTTATTTTTACCGCCTTTATAGTGGTGGACTTTTTATTATACCCATTGTCAGTGTTTCGTTAAATACCCCGGCGCACTGTCAAAGTACCATCCCATTTTTTCTTCACAGCCAAAGATAATCTCTAGATTTTTGGACAAATGAAAGGCTGTGCTATCTGTAATAGATAGCAAGTTAGCGAAAGCATGGCACTCCCGAGATAAGTTCAGTGAGAAACAATCAATAACAATTTATTGATGAGCTGCCCAAAGTTTGGGTTGCCAGATGACACAGCATACTACTCAAACAGAATTGTTACAAATCTCGCCCAGAACTGGCTGTGCGCAAGAAGCGTTTCTGCGCATCTTGACGTGAAATCTGACGTCACAACTCTTTGAACTTTTTCATTAGAACGGCAATTAAAAATTGAATTTTCGACCTTTTAAAGTTACTTTTTCGGAATTTGATCTCAGATTAGGATTTTTCACAAGTTTTTACGTAGGAATCGACCTTTTATTAATAATACACGGCATACGCTCCTGTAGGCGATGACGTCATAATTCATGACTCCCGCTTCGTTTGTTTGTGCGCAAGCGTTTCTGCGCATTTTGACGTGAAATCTGACGTCACAACTCTTTGAACTTTTTCATTAGAACGGCAATTAAAAATTGAATTTTCGACCTTTTAAAGTTACTTTTTCGGAGTTTTGATCTCAGATTAGGATTTTTCACAAGTTTTTACGTAGGAATCGACCTTTTATTAATAATATTTTCCCAATTGCAACTCCTCCATTCTTACAGATCTCGCTCAGAACTGGCTCAGAAAATGCTCCAATATTGGTAATTGCCTAATTGGTTACAAAATCTGGCGAACTGATATATTACTCATCCGGATACTAATCAAAATCAAACTAACCGTTCGAAAGTTATGATGGAACAAACGAACAGATATTAACAAACATAATAAATATACCTATGTATATGATTTACAATCTACATGCAAAATCGTCAAGTTATAACTTGAAACTCACTTCGGAATTTTTTCCTCCAAAATCACCACTAATAAAAATTAATGACTACACACAATTTCAGTGATTTGGGCAGTAAATACAAGAAGATATAATACCTAACCCACAGTCAACAGGTCCTTTTTGGTCTCTCTCTCTCTCTCTCTCTGCTCTACAAAACCAGTTGTATGTTTGGTTTTGGGTTTCGATTCAGAGATAGAATCGAATATACCTCATTGATACTACCAGGATAGGACTGAAAAGTCCCTTTACCACCACAGTTTCTAAATGAAATAGTCCTTATGGAACTCTCTTTATTTATTTATTTTTCTAATCGCACCATTCCCGCTCCATCTTCACACTAAGTTCAGTGAGAAACAATCAATAACAATTTATTGATGAGCTGCCCAAAGTTTGGGTTGCCAGATGACACAGCATACTACTCAAACAGAATTGTTACAAATCTCGCCCAGAACTGGCTGTGCGCAAGATTCAAGGGGGCCTAGAACCCAATTGCCGGTTAGGGCTGTTCTCAGTTGCTTCATACGGCCCCGGGGTCAGGCTGAGGAGGCCGGAATCAGTAGTCCATCTTTCCCCCAAAGGAAAATAAAATACTAACACAGGTAGTATCCTAGCAGCCCCATTGGTCCGGGCTATTCTGTTCAAGGGGGCCCGGAACCAGCCTTCCTCCCAAAAAGGAAAATGAAATACGAGTACCTACCTGGTATTCTTGATTATGACCTACCCATCCTAATATTCTTGACTATACGGGTTTCGTTTTACGTCGCTTTTAACAAGTGAGATCTTCTGACGATGAAAGTTTTACTCCCCATTTGATAGCAAGCTAACCGTCTTCTTACATTGAATTCACCTAGCCCGAGTGGGACCGTGAAAAGCACGCGGTTGCCGAGATGGTCTCCCATTGGGATACCAACCGCGGACATTTTCCTGTACAAAATTGTTGCGAGGGGGGGCCCATCGTTGGGGCCCCCGGGACTGGCCCTGCTCGGTCTGGCATCAATGTTTATTATATCAACACGACCTCAGCTTGGCAACATGCAACGTGTAATCAAGAGCTTTGATTGGCCATTATTATTACCTACTTGATTCTAAGATCGCTGAATTTCTTGATCTTCAATCGTTTTTCTAATGATCGGTTATCTCGTTTCAAGGCCCCTGGATGCTTTTGAAGGCTTCTGCTGCTCTTCTCTTTCATTATTTCTTCTTCAATTTTCATCTTCGTCTTCATTATCTCTTCTTATTCTGTTTCTTCTTCTTGTTTCTCTCATCTATTTCTCTTCCTTCCTTATCTATTCCTTGTTCCCCTCATGAGTGTCTCCCAAGGTTTTAATTTAATACTCTTATGTGTTCCCATAATATGTCAAAACAAGGTATATTCTATTCTATTTCTCTCTTCCTCCTTTTCTTTATCATCTACATATCTCCTTAGTCTCTTTTCCTTTATATGTCCTTTAACATGTTTTCTTTCTTCCCACTCTCATCTCCCTTCTTGATCCTCTCACTCTCTGAAATAGTCCTTTCATTCAAATGTAATCACAGTTCACGTAGGGTTGTGTAAAGCGTGAGTGAGTTGGAAAAAAAAGAACGACTCTTTTTAGTGAACTACTCAGTGAGTCAGATCCAAAGTCGCTATTCCTACAACCTTCAGGGAGTTAAAAGGTGAGTTACATCTAGAATCCGACTCATTGCTGACTACTGACTGGTCCACGGAAAAGAGTGAAAAAGAGTAGTATTTTTTTTACAACCCACTCTCTTCACACATACATATCTAGTTTTCAGTATGTTTGTCTCGGAGACACAGAAAGTATTGTAGGGCCATCGGCTATACAAAACGCCCTTTGTCACTGCGACCTGGTTAGATCTTTTGTGACTTCTACTCACGGAAAGTAAGTACATTTTTTACGGAGTTCTTTTAAGTGGCAGGGTTCTCCGAGAGGAGCTCTTCCACCCAACCACTAAACTTTTCCTTTACTGTGAGCCTTTAAGATATTTCACCAGGGAGGTCTTCAATGCCCCTAGACTTTGTGAGTCCCTTATATCCCTATGAAGAGAATTCCATAATCTAATTGCAGATACATGGCAGAGCGGAGGCAGAAACAGACAAATCTGTTTCAAAATCAAAACGGTGTTGATGTTATTTCAAAAACATGCCCTATTGGGTCCCATCATCCGGAAGAGGAACAATTTGCATTTCTACTACGCAACTCGTAAGTGTCATCGGCCCTTTGGGGGTCCCAAATCAGTTTTGGTAAAGGGCCACCGGCCTTCTCGCCCCGTCAGGACTCTTTTCCAAGATCTACGGTTCACTGAACTACTAGCGGAGAATTGAGACCCTGGTATTAACATCTCAAGAACGGACTCAGTCAGTAATAAGTAAGGTCTTTTGGGGGGCCCCAAATCAGTATGGGCCACCGGCCTTCTCGTCCCGTAAGGGCCCTACGGTTCACTGAAATACTATATTTGAAAATTGATACCCTGGTATCAACATCTCAAGGAGGGAGTCAGTCAATATAAGAAACAAACGGTCCTTTGGGGGCCCCAAATCGGTAAAGGGCCATCGGCCTTCTCGCCTCGTAAGGACCCTTTTCTGCCTTCTACAGTTCACTGAACCACTAAAGGAGAATTGAGACCCTGGGTATTAACATCTCAAGAACGGAGAGTCAAAGAAATAAACCAGTGTACAGCCCCGGGGCGTTGGGATCCAAGAAATTTCTCGTGTGTGTTTGTGAGTTGAAGTGGATAGATGAGAGTGGTTCGTAAATGACTCAAACTTTGGGTCTCTGAATCCGTGGACCAGTAGCCTAATGAGTTTGGCTACATTAATTGTGTTTACACGAAGGTAGTAGCTAGATGCTAGACGCTAGACTACCAACTACCTACTGAACTCTTGTCATCCAGTCATAAATTTACTAGGTACCTACTTGAGGAAATTCATCTACTAGGTTTCTGAAGCATAGTAGCTGCACAGTTCAATTTGAAACCATGAGTGTTTCACAGCCGTTTTTATTTTGTAGCAATGAAATAACGGCTATATTAGACCCGTGTGGTCTGTGTCGTAGCATGCCCATTCCGTAGTATGCCTCTCAATCTCTTCCTCTAAAGATGTGTACAAACATAGTCGACCGGCCGTCGATCGAGGTGAATCTATGTTGTCGAGGCAGTGTGGATGGCTAATTCGACATCGATAGACTATGTGTGGACACACCTTAACCAGCCGCAGCCCAGCAGTAAATCTGTGTCCCATTCCCATACTTTGGTGACCACTAGTTCATGTCTTGTGGACCAAGAGAGGTTCTTGGCAGAGTAGTTGACACTTGGGTCCCATTCAAGTGGCAACCTAGTTGACTAGTTCATGAAATGTTGCCCGTGTTGCCTTTAGCCAATCGGCTGGAAAGAGCAAATTACAGTGTTGACGAAATCCACAAATATCACACAGTACCTACTATTCATTTGGAGATCAACATGTTTTTTTTTTTAATGGGTAAATGCTGAAGGAAGTACTTGCCAAAAGTTGTAAAGGCAGGCTATTAAAACAACAAAAACTTCATCATAGGTTGGAAGAAATTAAAAGTTCAATTTCAAACATAGGACTGAGTTTCGGTATAACCAATACAAACTACCACAGCCAGTAGTCATTATGACAGAAGAAATCTCATCATAATCACCACTGAACAATTATTACCATCATCACACAATAGACATTATTACTATCCATGGTACCAAATAGTACTTATAGCTATGCTGTCAGTGAATAATATTCCCAATGTCATGGTTCAAGTCCTCAAATTACGACGAGTCTGTTGATGAACTTACTATCATGCTTTGCTAGTCTGGTCTTAGGCCAGCCACTCACTATCATGTAGACCTGACAAGTACACCTGATCGGGTCCGCCTATCAGTTCTACCTGATGAGCTCACACTATTAGCTAGACCTGACAAGTACGGCTGAAAAGTCCGCATATCAGGTCTACTTGACCCCCCTGCTCTCTCTCTCTCTCTCCACGTGTGTCCTGATGAAGTTTCAAGATCATTTCTCTCATCCTCTCACTCTCAAGGTCCTCCTAATAAATCTGTCTCTGTTTATCTTCATGTTGTCTCTGCCTCTAATGTAATGACTCCTAATCCTAAATATCCTCATGGTAACAATATTCTTGATATCTTGAAAATATTCTTGTCTTCCCAATGGTCAACACTACCAACTTGTCCTGTGTTTTCCTGTTTTTAAAGGGTTGTGTGTCCTTTTCAACCTCTTTTTCGAGGCTTGAGTAATTTTCCGGTGGAATATTCGTCTCAATGAAAAGGTAGGTATTGCACCCCATTGGGTATAGGGGGAGACAATATGTATGACCCGAAATTCCTTCCATCGATCGACTTCGGTCGACTGTGGTGTAAAAGCACTGTTATTAGCGCTTGAAGATAACTATACACATCTTCTGCTTGAGTTAAAGTCTCCCTATTGAACCAAACTTTCAATTGAACTCCATATTAGGAGTAATTCCATTTGGGACCTTTTTGTCTCTGCCTCTAATGTAATGACTCCTAATCCTAAATATCCTCATGGTAACAATATTCTTGATATCTTGAAAATATTCTTGTCTTCACAATGGTCAACACTACCAACTTGTCCTGTGTTTTCCTGTTTTTAAAGGGTTGTGTGTCCTTTTTAACCTCTTTTTCGAGGGTTGAGTAATTTTCCGGTGGAATATTCGTCTCAATAAAAAGGTAGGTATTGCACCCCATTGGGTGTAGGGGGGAGACAATATGTATGACTCGAAATTCCTTCCATCGATCGACTTCGGTCGACTGTGGTGTAAAAGCACTGTTATTAGCGCTTGAGATCTTCTGCTTGAGTTAAAGTCTCCCTATTGAGGCAAACTTTCAATTGAACTCCATATTAGGAGTAATTCCATTTGGGACCTTCAGGTTACAAGTTGCCCCTATTTGTGCTTCTGAACACTAGAAGCATAACATTCCGAGCTTGATTACATACGTATCCAGACTATCCAGCCATATTAGTAGAAGGTAACCTTCCATTTGGGCTTCAAGGGGCCCAAATGGCTTCAATAACTTCAATTAGTCCATTTGGCCCCAAGATTTCAGCTTCTGAACACCAGAAGCATAAAACATTCCGCGATTGATTACTACGTGAGCATAATTACATGTGTGTGCAATATTGAGTACTCATTGGGAGCTACGTTATGGAGCAAAATTACATACGTTAGGGATCTTCAATTCTACGCCGGGTAGGGCCGTTTTCAGGGGCTTCATTCGGCCCTATTCAATTGGTCCCGGGCTTGTTCTATTCAAGGGGGCCTAGAACCCAATTGCCGGTTAGGGCTGTTCTCAGTTGCTTCATACGGCCCCGGGGTCAGGCTGAGGAGGCCGGAATTAGTAGTCCATCTGTTCCCCCAAAGGAAAATAAAATACTAACACAGGTAGTATCCTTGATGCACGTAGTATCTTTGACTAGCAGCCCCATTTGTCCCGGGGACCCGGGCTAATTCTATTTAAGGGGGCCCGGAACCAGCCTTCCTCCCGAAAAGGAAAATGAAATACGAGTAGCTACCTAGTATTCTTGATTATGACCTAACTCATCCTAATATTCTTGACTATACGGGTTTCGTTTTACGTCGCTTTTAACAAGTGAGATCTTCTGACGATGAAGGTTTTACTCCCCATTTGATAGAGGGCTAACCGTCTTTTTACATTGAACTCACCCAGCCTGAGTGGGACCGTGAAAAGCCAGCAGCACGCGATTGCCGAGATGGTCTCCCAAAGGGATACCAACCGCGGACATTTTCCTGTACATTTTCCTCGTTGGTACCCCCGGGACTGGCCCTGGTCGGCATGTAAGGATTTCCTGCAATCTGATTGGTTCCTTCATTTTGGGTTGATGACTCATTGCTGTCACATTGATCTGGATGAACTATAATTCTACATCAAAAGAAGAAGCTAAAGAATCAGATTTTCAAGGAGCAGGTTGTCAGGTAGACTGGGATTCACCTGTTACCCTAGTCTCAGCCTAGCGCTATAAAATGAGATAGGTATATTCTATGTATATTCTTTCCACTCTACTCTGTTCTATTACGTACGTGAAGGTCAAATCTATTTCTTCTATCATGGGTTTGATGAATCCGGGTTTGAAGTTTGAACCCTCTTTTGAAACCTGTTTTTTCCCCCCTATCTACATAATGAAATAAATTAAATAGGTAAATTTAGGGATATTGGGAAGATCCCAGTTACTTACACGGCACAGTAACCAAACAAAAGGCCAAAAAGGTAAATAAAATCCCCACTTTCAAACCTAATTCTACATCAAAAGAAGAAGCTAAAGAATCAGGTTTTCAAGGAGCGGGTTGTCAGGTAGACTGGGATTCACCTGTTACCCTAGTCTCATCCTAGCGCTATAAAATGAGATAGGTATATTCTATATTCTTTCCACTCTACTCTGTTCTATTACGTACGTGAAGGTCAAATCTATTTCTTCTATCACGGGTTTGATGAATCCGGGTTTGAAGTTTGAACCCTCTTTTGAAACCTGTTTTTTCCCCCCTTCTTCTTAATCATATATGTAGGTTCCTATTTATTATCATATAGGTTCCTATTTATTGAGATATCAGTAGATAGGTACTTGAAGGAATATTAGTAAAGAAAAATTGTCGAGGTGTAGAAAAGAGGGGTAGCAGGAGAGGAAGGTAGGGAGGAAGAAGAAGATAGTGAGAGTAAGGGGGGAGGGAGTAGGAGGAGGAGGGTGTGTGTGTGGAAAAGAGGGGTAGCAGGAGAGGAAGGTAGGGAGGAAGAAGAAGATAGTGAGAGTAAGGGGGGAGGGAGTAGGAGGAGGAGGAGGAGGGTGTGTGTGTGTGTGTGTGTGCTCATTAAGTATCAGGCAGACCTGACAGACGGACCTGACCTTATCAGCCGTACCTGATCAGGTCTACCTGATGGTGTGTGTGCTCGTCAGGTATATCTGATCAGGTGTACTGTGACATTATCTCATTAAGTATCAGGCAGACCTGACAGACGGACCTTATCAGCCGTACCTGATCAGGTCTACCTGATGGTGTGTGTGCTCGTCAGGTGTCAGGTATATCTGATCAGGTGTACCTGTCAGGTCACCTGATGAGTGGCTGGCCTAAGGAAGTATCATCTTGAGATTATCTCAATAATTTGCTCCGCTATAGCTGTACGTTGAGGAAGGTTCTTCAAAAGTGGTAATTCCTTTAATCACACTGACTGTGTGAAACTACACTATTTAATTTTAGAACTTATTATGGAACTCTATTTAATTTCAGAACTCACTATGGAACTCTATTTAATTGTAGAACTTACTATAGAATTCTATTCTTGTGAAGAAAAGAAACGTGTATCTGACGTCTAAAATCCCACGAGAGATTATTATTTTTTAATTAGGTTTTATATTTATGTAGTTACTACTATACTATTATATTAATATAAACTTATTATGGAACTCTATTTAATTTCAGAACTCACTATGGAACTCTATTTAATTGTAGAACTTACTATAGAATTCTATTCTTGTGAGGAAAAGAAACGTGTATCTGACGTCTAAAATCCCACGAGAGATTATTATTTATTTTTTAATTAGGTTTTATATTTATGTAGTTACTACTATACTATTATATTAATATAACTAGGTATAACATTAAATATGTTTTTTTCCTTCATATTTAAAATACATAATGTATATATGATTATGAAGCTATTTTTTTTATTCCAGTAGTTATAGTTAGGAACAGGGGCTCTAAGCTCGGTGCTTTAATTTCCCATTACCTGTTTCAAGTAGCCCATTACAGGGGAAAGTAATTACTATTCTTTTTATTATTATTATTGTTGTTTTTGTATTGGAGTTATGTCTGTACATGAATTATTAAACGTATATGTCTGCTTAGATATAACTTACACTTATGAATAACAACTGAATATCTTCGCTTAATAAAAAACACCAGGTATCAACAATTTTTTCGAAAATATTTTTATTACCAGCTGTTTGCCCCAAAGCTTCGCTACATAGAACATACATATTTTTCGGGAATCAAAACCACAACTCCTGGAATGCAATCCCGTGGCTTAGAGCTGCTAGTTTATCTGGAATCTGTGAACCATTTTAGGGGAGGGGGATCCTATTCTTATCCCTGTGAATTTTTCTCTAAATTTTCCTTAAACAGTTCGGACACTTCCCTAAACATAGCGCTACCATTTTTTCCGCCCATGGCACATTTTCTTCTTCTATAACAAACAAAAAGACAGACAGACAGACAGACTGACTGACGGACGGACGGACATACAAACAGACAAACAAATTATCTCACCTTGAAGTTTCTTCTCAGTTTCCCAGAACTTCTGCAGTTCGGTGAAGTATTTGTCCAATATGAAAACTTTGGATAATCCTAGGGTGGCCATCTTGTGTGGGTCGGTCCATTTAATCTAGGCGCATCAGAATCGGTTCCATCTTAAGGTGCAGCTATATTCTTATCCCTGTGAATTTTTCTCTAAATTTTCCTTAAACAGTTCGGACACTTCCCTAAACATAGCGCTACCATTTTTTCCGCCCAGGTCACATTTTCTTCTTCTATAACAAACAAAAAGACAGACAGACAGACAGGCTGACGGACGGACATACAAACAAACTATCTCACCTTGAAGTTTCTTCTCGGTTTCCCAGAACTTCTGCAGTTCGGTGAAGTATTTGTCCAATATGAAAACTTTGGATAATCCTAGGGTGGCCATCTTGTCTGGGTCGGTCCATTTAATCTAGGCGCATCAGAATCGGTTCCATCTTAAGGCGCAGGGGGCCCAATCGGTCATAGGGGATCCATTAGGTGCCACGATTATTAGAACACTTGGTAATTTCGTCAGAAAATTATAAGACACTTGTGAAAAGTAAAGTCTTGAGAACACTACTTGGTTTCGCACTATAGTTGAGGTAAATTAGAGCACTTGGAAAATTCCGCCAGAAAACGATTTGTAAACACTTCACACTTGTTGGTTGGGAGAAATTTCTTTTGTAGCTTTGTTATTCTGTACTTGAAAATAAAATCAAGTTTAAAATGTGTTTGAAATCCGATTTAAATAAATATATATAAATTTGTATTTAAATAATTAAAAATTCAAATGAATAGAGTAATAGAGAGCGACTAATAAAGTAAATTAAGAATTGCCTGTGAAATTTTAAACAACAGTTGATTTCATGACAAAACAAAATTATTACAATCGTAAGAATTTGTGTCTGTGTTGTAGCTTACCTAGTACGTAATTATGGGGCCAATAATAATTAATAAATTATGTTGTTAATTAATTTATCCTATATGAATATGTTAGTCGAATATGTCAAAGCAAGCAGGTACCGTTCGTTGGACATGAAATTATCAATATATCAATTGAAACAGATTTCATACTTTAATGACTGTTTGGAATAAGGAAATAAGGAAAGTAAAAATTAATAAGGAAAGTAAAAAGGGTAATTAATACCTTGGCATTAGTTCGGTTTCATTTCAAACAAACCTAACGGTCGCTAATATCACTCATTGATAATCGATCAGACCTACCTATGGGCCTGATTCAAAATGGCTTCCCAGAGTTCCGAGTTTATTAATAGGTAGGTAGCTCCTTTACTTGTATGTCATACGCTCATACGCTCAAAGTTCAGAACATTTTCTAAAATTAGTAGGTACTAATGCTTCTTCTAATTTTCATTTACAGCTCCGAGGCATCCGTGATATCCATTATCAATAAGCATCGCATCATGCCGAGAGAAAACCCCCTACACCCAAGTCTATTGAGACCGAAAAAAATCGAACTAGACTTCCAGCCTTCTAGGACCGACAAGTAAGTCTAAAGTAGGGTAAGTGTACCATTTATTCGCCCACCTGCCCACATTTATTTTTATAATTTTTGTTTTTATGACTATGTTTCCTACAACGCCCCCATTTGTTAGTTTGGAGTGTCTGGACTTTTCTTTATTTCCCTGCGACCGCAAAATACCAGCTTGGACCTTACCCCATTCAAAGGTTCTCTACTTTTCTTCACGGTGGTTAACTGCGGTTCAGGACAAGCCAAATAAACATGGCTGGAGACCATCACCCCGGTGTATGATGGAAAAAAAAGATATCCTCTCTTTATTCTGCCATCACCATTCAAGCCGCTACAACAATAACCTTACCTCGTTCTTCCTGTGATAGTCCAGCAAGGAGTTGATAAAAGATGTGATAGTTCTTCTCGTTGGGCAGGGGTCGAATGACTCGGGTCTGGTCCAGGAAGTAGCAGTGGATTTTGGTTCGATACAGCGCGCCGTCCGTGACCTGGACCTCTATGAAATGACCCTGAAATGGTGAAAAGTAAAATGAAAATGATGAAAATAAATTGAAGGTAGGATTTTCATCATGCAGCACCCAATGTTTACCTACCATGCTGGCACCGGTCGCTATGTGCATTTATATTACATAGGTCCTCATTTTCCTCACGAGGCTGAGTGGGCCTCGCAACAGCCAGTGCCGGAATCAATCATTTGCATGATACAATTTTTTCGACCCCGCCGGGAATCGAACCCTGGTCTCTCACGTACAAAGCGAGCGCAGTGATAGAGTTCTTCCAACCTACGTCTTCTAAAATTTGTGGCACCCTATTAGTACTTTTCCCCAGTGTAAGTAGTCCCAACGCTGACGTTAGTGTAGAAGAAGCAAAGTTTGGACTTACAATACGACTAGATTCGGAGTTGAACGAGGTTTTGGCGGACCCCAGAGAGCGGAGGACGGTGAAGGCGGCCGCCAAATGTTTGAAGGCGTCGGTTTCCGGGCCGCCACCCGCCACATCGAACAATTGCCGGAGGAGTAGCATGGAGGCGTATGTCTTGCCGGAGCCGCTCATACCTGCGGAAGTGAAACGGATGTCGTTAGGAACAGGGATATCTCTTTGAAGGCATTGGTTGAAGAGGTTTGATAGATGGAACTGTAACTACTAAGTTCTTATCGTCCCGAAATCGAAGAGAAGACAGGAAAGGAGAAAGCCAGCCGTCCTGAGAACGAACATAATCCGTTCAGGATAAAATCCGCCCCGGGCGGGAATCGCACCCGTGGCCTAGCGCTTACAAGGTAGACGTGCTACCAACCAAGCCAACTGGGCTGGCTAGATGTGGACAAGAGGCGGTCCAGCTAGTGGTCTTGAGTAATCCTCTCTAGTGTCGAGTAACATTCCAGTCCAGTTACTTGGACAGAATGATTTGGATTTATTAGCTGTACTAGAAATACGTACCGGACAGAATAATGGCTTGCGGGTATCCGGTTTCGGACTGCTGTCGCACCGCATCCTGGACTACCCGGAGTAGCTTATCATTGAGGCCCACACTACGCATGCTGTTCAGTGTTAGAGGGTTGCCCACGTCTGTGTACGGGTTGACGGAGAGAAGGATAGGGCCGATGTTGGTCTGTGGAGGGGACGAAAGAGGGAGGTTTGAATTAGTGATTAACTGATTAATCGACTTCTTTTAATAAAAAATAAAATAGATCAGACCTAGGTACTTTGAAATTTTAACACACGGCCCTGCATTAGTATAGTAAGAAATACTGAGTGCAAATTCGATAAATTTACTCGATACCTACATTTAATGCACATTGCACAAGACATTGCTTGCTAATGCAGGCCTATGTTAATGTAGGGCCACCCCTCCCCGGACTTTGGGCTTTATTTTACCTCTTTACTGTGGGGTGGACCCTTAAAATTTGGAGCATCCCCCCCCGGTACATCACTACTTGGAGTCTAGGGCCCCCCTCCTCAATGAAAGTCCGGCCCTGTCCTGTACTAATGCTTTAAATCTTGAATCATTCCCATCTTGTTGCAGGTTAAACTGAAAATGGTATCGCCAAAATCAGGAATTCAAAACCCAAGGATGAGAGCCTGAGATCGAAATTCAAGAGGCAAGAGGGAGCTCAAGGTTAAGGAAGAGGAGAGAGACGAGTATCAAGGGTAAGTACCTGTGAAGAAGGAACAGTGAGTTCTTAGTTTTAAGTCGAATTATTAATGTTATAATGAAAATTAGTTTTTCAGATTTTAGGTTCAATTGGACTTTTTTCTAAAATTTGTCATTGACAGAGCCCCCGACTCTGAAAAGAACGGATTTCTCACAATTTCCAGAAATAATTTTTTTTTCCAAACACACAATATTCTTAAACAAAAAATTGATATTGGAAGTTGAAAAAAAAACCCCTTCAAAATGCTAGTTACGTTTCAGTTCTCTGAAACTTGAACTTGAAAACCTGGGTGGTCTTATCAACACCGGAGCTCATCTGAGTGCAAGACGTTACAATCACCCTGTATAGAAAGAAGGAATGCAACTGGTTTCCTGCACATATTAGAGCTTTAATGTTTACTGCTGAGAGGTTAAACCTAGAGACAAGAGACCTAGAGAGGAGTTGGAATAGAATTGGAGTTCTGGAACTCTATACAGTTGGTAGGTACTTGACTAGATTTATAAAGGTGCGTTGTAAACTACGGTCGACCAAAGATGGTGGAACCCAAAAATGTAGGTAAGACCAAAAGATTTTGGTGGAATGGATTTGAAGAAACCATTACAGATGCAAATTTGGTATGAAACGGGCCACAAAAATCCCCTTGACTAGATTTATAAAGGTGCGTTGTAAACTACGGTCGACCAAAGATGGTGGAACCCAAAAATGTAGGTAAGACCAAAAGATTTTGATGGAATGGATTTGAAGAAACCATTACAGATGCAAATTTGGTATGAAATGGGCCACAAAAATCCTAAGATGTCCTTTTTATTAGCTTTAGTAACACCCCGAATGTAGGGGCGACTTTCTTGTGGTCCAAACCCTCCAAGCTTTTTCCCTGTATATTCAAAAAACTAATCGTAAGGCGTTGCTCCTTCCTTGATTCTGTACCCGCCATAAATTCAAGGAAAATTGTTTCTGATCCAAGGTACAAGGGGTTTCTTTTTAAACAGCCGAGTAGATTACCTATGTCAGATCTGCTTTATGTTTTAAAGGGATGCCAATCCTTTCTAAGCTTACTCTTTTTTTTTATTCCCTGTATAAACGACACGCTACCATACGTGGCACAGTTCACAAATGTCCGAAAAGCTCGCATGTCTAGATTGAGCAGATAGTCCACACCACAGCGCCACAGAGTTTAACGGAGAAATGCTGTTTCTGAGCTTGTGCCTTTTATGTGCAGCTATTCCTCAACACGCGTGCAATGCATTCTTAATTAATAACAGCATGAAAAACAACTCTCGTATAAAGATATAAGATATATATAAAGATATGTGTGATTGAAGGGAATTTCATTGATCTCGATCATTTGGATTGAAGTGGATTCAAAGTTTTGGATTGAAGTGAATTCAAAGTCATCGATAGGATTGAACAGAATTACACGTGATTGAAAGAAATTCCATTGATCTCGATCATTTGGACTAACTGAGTTCTAAGTTTTAAATCGACCATTTTGGATTTGGTCCATTTTGTCCAGCGCTCTAGGCCAGATGGCTTGTGGGTATACGGTTTCGGACTGCCAACACAATAGATTTTGGGTTTGATGAGGATGGGACCTATGGAGTTCCCTTAGGAGCCCTTTTAGTGGCACATTTTAGACTCGATCAGACTTCTAGGGTTTCGTAAGGGTCCTTACTCTGAGTTAATGCTTCAGTGCACTGAATCTCTGGTGTTCAGCGCCACAGAGTTTAACGGAGAAATGCTGTTTCTGAGCTTGTGCCTTTTATGTGCAGCTATTCCTCAACACGCGTGCAATGCATTCTAAATTAATAACAGCATGAAAAACAACTCTCGTATAAAGATATATATAAAGTTGTAGAAGACAAAAAAACCAATAATCCTAAAAAGGGATTGCCTCGAGAGTGTCGAGGGGC
The DNA here is from genome assembly GCF_000475195.1 of Diaphorina citri. Taxonomy (NCBI): domain Eukaryota; kingdom Metazoa; phylum Arthropoda; class Insecta; order Hemiptera; family Psyllidae; genus Diaphorina; species Diaphorina citri. The sequence goes on along the minus strand of NW_007378249.1, from coordinate 34,720 downwards.
TATACTGTTTCGGGTCAAAGTTGACGAGTTTTTGGAGTCGCCGTCACCAAATGATTTTAAAATCCATTATGTTTCAATCGACGTCGAACGACTTCGGTCGACTGTGAACGCACCTTTTGGAGATCAGTATCCGTAGTTTCACTGCGTTTCCAAGAGAAAAGGCTCATTAGCTTGAGATCAAAATTCCGGCACCAATTTCCAACAGAGTGGTGTTCTTTTCGCTTCTTTGCTCAGATTTTGGTTAAATTCAGTTATGATAGAAACACGTTGGAAGAATAATGGTATTAATATATGACTGCGTAGTGCGTACCACCTAAAATGTATCCGCGTACCACCAGTGGTACGCGTACCACCGGTTGAGAACCTCTGCCATAGATCAAATTAGCCGATAAATTAAATACGTTCATAATGGGCTTTAGTTCAAAAAACTAATCGTAAGGCGTTGCTCCTTCCTTGATTCTGTACCCGCCATAAATTCAAGGAAAATTGTTTCTGATCCAAGGTACATGGGTTTTCTTTTTAAACAGCCGAGTAGATTACCTATATCAGATCTGCTTTATGTTTTAAAGGGATGTCAATCCTTTCTAAGCTTACTCCTTTTTTTTATTTTACCCACTTTAACAATCTCTTGTCCTTCGTGGGGCAAGCTTACTCCTTCAATACCAATATGTAAGTTTGTTTGAATTATTTAGAGGTGATTCCAAAAATTTCAGCCAATCAAATTGCTTAAACCGAGTTTAAAACTTAAACGGAGTTTGCAAATAAAGATATGTAGCAAATAAACACATGGTTTGAGATTAAAATGTGTTTTCTGCTGCTTGTTAGCGATTAAAACCGCTTTTTTTTCCTCATTCAAATCATTCGCACAAATATTCAAATCGGTTTTTTCTGATGTCAACTTGTTGAGATAAACGATGGTTGGAGTTCACAGGTGAATTATCTCGAGGAAACGGATCGACTGTTTTTGATGATATTTTTTGTGGTCCCTGCTTTACTCTCCCCTCGGGAGACCGGGTAGATTCGTATAAGCTTAACTCATCCTTTGGGGCATTTGCCCCCACACTTAAGCCTCGGAGTGGGCTTTTTGTGTATGGACTTACGGAGTTGAGATGGGAGAGCGGGTTGTTAAGGATAATACTGAAATTTTTTGATGTTATTTCAAAAACATGCCCTATTGGGTCCCATCATCCGGAAGAGGAACAATTTGCATTTCTACTACGCAACTCGTAAGTGTCATCGGCCCTTTGGGGGTCCCAAATCAGTTTTGGTAAAGGGCCACCGGCCTTCTCGCCCCGTCAGGACACTTTTCTAAGATCTACGGTTCACTGAACTATTAGTGGAGAATTGAGACCCTGGTATTAACATCTCAAGAACGGACTCAGTCAGTAATAAGTAAGGTCTTTTGGGGGGCCCCAAATCAGTATGGGCCACCGGCCTTCTCGTCCCGTAAGGGCCCTACGGTTCACTGAAATACTATAGTTGAAAATTGAGACCCTGGTATCAACATCTCAAGGAGGGAGTCAGTCAATATAAGAAACAAACGGTCCTTTGGGGGCCCCAAATCGGTAAAGGGCCATCGGCCTTCTCGCCTCGTAAGGACCCTTTTCTGCCTTCTACAGTTCACTGAACCACTAAAGGAGAATTGAGACCCTGGGTATTAACATCTCTTGGGTTGAACCCAGTGTAGCTCGTATTAATGATGGGTGAAACCCCGCTGTTTCGTCAAGAAAGGCACTTGGAAACTTACAAGACGATTCTCCGAGTTATTGAGACCTGTTGATAGGATGATTGGCGATTGAGTTGAGATTTTTTCCCCCCAAGAGGTTAGAGGGAACTGTAACAACGAAGGTCTTATCCATTCCTGTGGGGTGTATCATGCCCATGATTAATTCACCGGGTATGGAGATAGGTACATATAAGAAAAAAACTCGATAGTAAATAAACCTCGATAAGAAATAACTTTGGTCTTTCCCCTTGAATTATTTCTTATCGAGTTTCCACTGTAATATTAGAAGTTGACTTGAAAAAGTCAGAAAAATTAATGTTTTTAATTGAGATATCTAAATACAGGGAGGACACGAAAGCCAGCCGTTCGTTCTCGGAACGGCTGGCTTTCTCCTGTCTTCTCTCTTCAGTCTCTTTGCTTTCGGGACGATACCTCGGATACCTACCTTTCGGGACGTACCTACCTGCGCAGTTGCAGTTCCCTCTATCAAATCTCAAATATCTTGTCGTTCACGCCCTGATTCAATGTTTGTCGAGGAGGAGGCGTCTGAAAAAGAGAAGAGAAGAGGAGGTGTTAGAATAGAAGGTCCTACATACTGGACTCCGCACACAGAAAATTCGTCAGAAAAGACCCCGTTACTTTATTTTCTGTGTCCGGCCCTAATAGAAGTGTGGACATACCTTTAGAAACAAAAACCTTGAACCTTGGATCAGAGTCAGCAATAAAACGCCTTGATTTTTAAAGTCAATTTTTTTTTTCTAGTGCGTAATAATTACGAGTATGAGTATTAAGGAGCTCCGTATCGCTCCGCCCCCCTCAAGAAAGTTTGACGGCTAGATTTTTAGAAGCAAAGGAGGAAAAAACGAAAAACGTACAGAATATGCGAATTATTTTGGTCAATAATTATGTAGGTATGCACGGTATTCGATTGACTTTAATTACACCAGCTGCCTGCGGGGTGTTAGCATGTCCATCTCGTAGCATGACCCAATAGGTACTCATTATAGTATGTCCATCTCAGCATGATCCAATAGGTAGGTACTCATTATGAGATATCGGAGTAGATCTGTGTATGTATTCGATTGGGGTTGTTGTATGAGGTTTCATGACTTTCCCCAATTTACATATGTAGATACTTAAGTAGAAACAGTCTGATTGGTGAATGATTTCCCCAGAGCGAGGTTAAGAAAAGTTACCTAGCTTTGCTAGCCAATAATACTCTAGAGTGGAAAAAAAATCTGGGCTGTTTGCATTTTTATAACTTGCCTTTTCTGAACATTTTTTGACGCCAGCCAACCCTTCCCTTTATATTGGTATTGTCTTCGGCTTTTTAGTTGGCTCGATTTTCAATGGAAAAATGGGTGCCTTTGAAAAGGCCCTAAGGTCAATATCGATCAATGTGACACCAATTTTTTGCACACTGGTGTAATTCAGACACCAACCAGATGGGATGATTCAATCAGAGAAGTAGCAGGACAGAAGGGAATGGAAACTTTTCCATCGGAAAACCATCTTGAAACCACAGATCCAAAGATCCATCCAGGTGATCCAGTGTAATTCAGATTTCCTTTACATCCATCTCTTTGACACGGACAACAGACAACTAGTTCCACTTTTTCTACAACACCCCCCAACCGTTCTGAAGGTCGCGTGAGGTTGCGTGCAGAATTCCCAGTTGATGACGGGCACGTAATTGACTTACAATGCACGGTACACGGGTTTGAGTCCCCGGGTTATTCAGGTGTTCCTCCCTACTAAGTGGCGGAAAATAACTCTAATTAATCTAGATATTATTACACATATGTACATTAATTGTAATCTAGATCAAATTATTTAATAATAACGAGGAACATACTATGGGCATGCTACGACACAGACTACATCCGTCTATTGTATCCGTGTAATGTCTAATGTAGCAGTTGTTTCATTGTTGTGAAACAGAAACGCGGCGTTGAAACATTCATCTTTTTTTACGTCTGGTTGCCGATGGGTGCAATAGTCCTACATACTGGACTCAGCATACAGGACTTTCATCAGGAAAGACCCCCATTTCAATGTAATGTACATTGTACATATGTATGTCTGGTTGCTCCTCTCGAAACAAAGTTCGCGATTGTTAGATCTATTGTGACAAAAGAGTTGATAAAACCCATCGAAAATACCTAATCTGAGCGAACGGCAGTGCGCCAGGCCAAGTTCTATTCATTCTACAATGTAGGAATCGGAACTAGGTAAAACTTTTATTTTATTTTTTCAAGATTCCACCTCAGTACTGCTTTCGCATTACTTCAAGGCACATTCTTTTACATCCATGCCTATCCAGGAACGGAAAAGTTTGGTCAGAAAATTTCCGCCCCGGCCGGGATTCGAAGCCAGCACTTTCCGGTCGAGAGTCATTGCTCTTGACCACTCAGTCACAGATGCGGGATAGGTACAACTTAGCTAGTTAAACCAATAACCAAGTTCATGAGTGGTTGAACCAATGTTCATGAACCGAACAAACCATGCTTGATGCTAGGTTTTTGGTTTGGATAATGCGTATTGCGTACCTTTTTGCTGACACTAACATCCGCAAGGCTCTGTACACATGGGACGTAAGGCTTGCTCCATAGTGGAGTCCGATTTTCTCTGCCGCTGGTCCAGCACAGTGTCAAATTGCGTAGACCGATGGTTTTGCAAAATTTACACATGTACAGTTATCATGGCCTTTTTTTTCTACTTGTAAAGTACGCTAAAACTTTCTGGAGATGGAACTTTCTAGAGACATCCAAGTAGCATGATGTAACATTATTGTTTCCAAGCTCAGTGTTACAACTCCGGTCTCTAGACTACGAGTCACTTGTTGCTCCGCTGCCATTGTTATATTGTTAGCAGGGGACTCCATATTGGATTTTTTATTTATTTATTTTTACCGCCTTTATAGTGGTGGACTTTTTATTATACCCATTGTCAGTGTTTCGTTAAATACCCCGGCGCACTGTCAAAGTATTATCCCATTTTTTCTTCACAGCCAAAGATAATCTCTAGATTTTTGGACAAATGAAAGGCTGTGCTATCTGTAATAGATAGCAAGTTAGCGAAAGCATGGCACTCCCGAGATAAGTTCAGTTTTTTTTTTTACCGCCTTTATAGTGGTGGACTTTTTATTATACCCATTGTCAGTGTTTCGTTAAATACCCCGGCGCACTGTCAAAGTACCATCCCATTTTTTCTTCACAGCCAAAGATAATCTCTAGATTTTTGGACAAATGAAAAGCTGTGCTATCTGTAATAGATAGCAAGTTAGCGAAAGCATGCCATGCTTTCGCTAACTTGCTCCCGAGATAAGTTCAGTGAGAAACAATCAATAACAATTTATTGATGAGCTGCCCAAAGTTTGAGTTGCCAGATGACACAGCATATACTCAAACAGAATTGTTACAGATCTCGCTCAGAACTGGCTGTTTATTATATCAACACGACCTCAGCTTGGCAACATGCAACGTGTAATCAAGAGCTTTGATTGGCCATTATTATTACCTACTTGATTTCTTGAGCGATTTCTGCAAGATCGCTGAATTTCTTGATCTTCAATCGTTTTTCTAATGATCGGTTATCTCGTTTCAAGGCCCCTGGATGCTTTTGAAGGCTTCTGCTCTTCTCTTTCATTATTTCTTCTTCAATTTTCATCTTCGTCTTCATTATCTCTTCTTGTTCTGTTTCTTCTTCTTGTTTCTCTCATCTATTTCTCTTCCTTCCTTATCTATTCTTTGTTCCCCTCATGAGTGTCCCCCAAGGTTTTAATACTCTTATGTGTTCCGATAATATGTCAAAACAAGGTATATTCTATTCTATTTCTCTCTTCCTCCTTTTCTTTATCATCTACATATCTCCTCAGTCTCTTTTCCTTTATAATTATGTCCTTTAACATGTTTTTTTTCTTCTATCTACATAATGAAATAAATTAAATAGGTAAATTTAGGGATATTGGGAAGATCCCAGTTACTTACACGGCACAGTAACCAAACAAAAAGCCAAAAAGGTAAATAAAATCCCCACTTTCAAACCTAGAGTGTGTCCAGATCAATGTGGCAGCAAAAAAATAGGCATTGTTGCCAAACATGTCACATGTGCAATGGTAGAGAATCTCTAAAAGTGACAATAAAAGTGCCAATTATGCCACTCGTTATAATTGGCTTTTAGAGATTAATGGATTGTTTGCTCGGTTTTCATATTTATGATTTTTGTGTTTTGACGAGCGATTAGGCGCCTGTAGTACCTACCTACAGTGCCTTTTATTTATAAGTAGGACTTAACCTATGTATATCAGTTTTAATTAGGACTTAGGACTTAACTGCAGGCCGGGTTCGAATCCAGGCAAGGCGGAAAACGTAGAATTTGTATTGACTCAGAAGATGGGTCGATTTTAGATAACTCCAAGAAATAGCTAAATGTCTACAGTATACATAACTATGAAATTTCACCAAGAAATCTCAACATTTTACATGACTTCCACAAAGGCTTTGTGGAAGTCTTCTTAAACCCATGTAAAGCATCTTTTCCCACAATGGCCAAGAAACAGAAATAAAACAACATCAAATCCCATTGTTTACACGATCAAAGGCTTTGTAGAAGTCTTTTAAAGACCATTAAAGGCATCTCTTCCCACAATACAGAGTATGAAGTCATGTGGGTGGTCAATAGAGAACTAGAGCACTGCTTGGAAGAAGCAGGAGTGGTTGCAAACGGATTCATAGCAAACGAGGAAATAATAAAATAATTTAGGGAAAAAAAAGTTGAATATACCTAATTAAATCCTGGAAAATCCCATGTTAACCGCCTATGTCCATTTCTGAACGGTATCTTAACCCCTCAAGTCTACAGTCTCATGTTGACATGAACATTTTTGCGCATTTGCGCAAGCACAAAAGAAAATTGCGCAAAAAAGGCCCCAACACAAATAAAATAAGCCCGTAGACCTAGCCCCAAATTGCATAGACAAAATGCACCAATGCACGAAAGTGCATAGGTGCATGTCACAAGCAGTGCAAAAGGAGAAAAGGGGATTGGATTGGCAAAACGTTATATTAAAATCACACAAGACACTTGTCACAAAAGCCGCAATTACAATTACCCTACTGTATTTATAATAATTATTTATTATAATAAAAGAGCACTATTTTTAACACTACAAGTTAAAAAAGAACCATAAAATTACAGCTTTTTTACATGAAATTATTGAAAAATTAAATTCAAAAACACGATTCACTCGCGAACCAATCAACTGGCACAGAAACCAAATCAACACTGGACCTACTAAACACTGGAGGCAAGAAGCCAGAGGTACGCTTGACAACACTGGTTTCGGAGCAACTGGTTGGGAAGAACGCCAGTTCGGTCCCATAACCTTTTTTTTTGCTACCAATTGGGTCCCGGGCTTGAGAGGGTCTAAGTACCAATTGGGTCTCACACTTAAATTGATAGGTACCTGATTTTTTTTTCTTCTTCTTCTTCTTCTTCTTCTTCTTCTTCTTCTTCTTCTTCTTCTTCTTCTTCTTCTTCTTTCTGTCAAACATCACAATCACCATGTTCTTAGAGCTCAATTTTTCTAGTCTAAAACTTTAGAGTGATCGCTAGGTACCAAAAGAACTGGCACAAATGAGCAGTAGGTAACCAGTGTTATAGGGTTAGGTTAAACGCCAAAAGGAGTTTTCACAATTAGAGCAGTGATTTGTGTTATTATAGGGTTAGGTTGAACACAAAAAGGAGCTTTTTTTCACTGCCGTAGCTCTTCTGAATAATTACCGAAAGTTTTGGTGATTACATTGAAAAATCTCGGAAAATTATGATCGATTGAGTACGAATTAAGCAGAATTATTTCTTCTACTTGTGAACAACAGAAAAAAAAAAGAAAAAAACGTTGTAATATTGTTAAAAATTAAAACTTATTTATTTCATCCAAGTCATTACAGGTATACGGGACTCAATTGGTAGTAAGCCCGGGACCCCATTGGTAGTCGACTAACTTGAGAAAAAACGTCATGGGATCGAATTGGTTTCCTTCCTTCGGAGCAACTGGTTGTAACTTGAGCGTCGCTGATTGGTCGAGACGAAAACAAAACAAAAATCTCTCGCGAGGAAACCAGTTTGTTCGGGTTCCTCTCTCGGTTGCCGTGGTTACTGGGTGTACTTTGTCATTTTTTGGGGGCGCTCGAAATACGGGTCGTAACAGGTGATTTTTTTTAAATTATTTATTACTATAATTATTATTTTGAAGAGGTTTGATAGGGGGAACTGTAACTGCTAAGGTCTCATCTTCCCAAAATCAACTGGCTAGATTTCATGAAATTTGGCAAGATTTTCATTTCAAGTTAAACTAAAGTTTATCTTTAGACTTCATACATACGGCGGTAAATGTGGCCCTGATTACCATAAGAACCCACTCGGTTCAACTCCGGCCCTGCTTGCTATTGAAAGACAATAAAAGTGCCAATTATGGCACTCGTTATAATTGGCTTTTAGAGATTAATGGATTGTTTGCTCGGTTTTCATATTTATGATTTTCGTGTTTTGACGAGCGATTAGGCGCCTGTAGTACCTACAGTGCCTTTTATTTATAAGTAGGACTTAACCTATGTAAATCAGTTTTAATTAGGACCAAACTGTAGGCCGGGTTCGAATCCAGGCAAGGCGGAAAACGTAGAATTTGTATTGACTCAGAAGATGGGTCGATTCAGATAACTCCAAGAAATAGCTAAATTTCTACAGTATACATAACAATGAAATTTCACCAAGAAATCTCAACATTTTACATGACTTCCACAAAGGCTTTGTGGAAGTCTTCTTAAACCCCTGTAAAGCATCTTTTCCCACAATGGCCAAGAAATAGAAATAAAACAACATCAAATCCCATTGTTTACACGATCAAAGGCTTTGTAGAAGTCTTTTGAAACCATTAAAGGCATCTCTTCCCACAATACAGAGTACGAAGTCATGTGGGTGGTCAATAGAGAACTAGTGCACTGCTTGGAAGAAGCAGGAGTGGTTGCAAACGGATTCATAGCAAATGAGGAAATAATAAAATAATTTAGGGAAAAAAGTTGAATATACCTATTACCTAATTAAATCTTGGAAAATCCCATGTTAACCGCTTTCAGGGGTTTTTGCTATATCCATTTCTGAACGGTACCTAAACCCCTCAAGTCTACAGTCTCATGGTGACATGAACATTTTTGCGCATTTGCGCAAGCACAAAAGAAAATTGCGCAAAAAAGGCCCCAACACAAATAAAATAAGCCCGTAGACCTAGCCCCAAATTGCATAGACAAAATGCACCAATGCACGAAAGTGCATAGGTGCATGTCACAAGCAGTGCAAAAGAAGAAGAGGGGATTGGATTTGCAAAACGTTATATTAAAATCACACAAGACACTTGTCACAAAAGCCGCAATTACAATTACCCTACTATATTTATAATAATTATTTATTAAAATAAAAGAGCACTATTTTTAACACTACAAGTTAAAAAAGAACCATATAATTACAGCTTTTTTACATGAAATTATTGAAAAATTAAATTTAAGAACACGATTCACTCGCGAACCAATCAACTGGCACAGAAACCAAATCAACACTGGACCTACTAAACACTGGAGGCAAGAAGCCAGAGGTACGCTTGACAACACTGGTTTCGGAGCAACTGGTTGGGAAGAACGCCAGTTCGGTCCCATAACCTTTTTTTGCTACCAATTGGGTCCCGGGCTTGAGCTTGAGAGGGTCTAAGTACCAATTGGGTCCCACACTTAAATTGATAGGTAGGTACCTGATTTTTTTCTTCTTCTTCTTCTTCTTCTTCTTCTTCTTCTTCTTCTTCTTCTTCCTCCTATCAACACATCACAATCACTATGTTCTTAGAGCTCAATTTTTCTAGTCTAAAACTTTAGAGTGATCGCTAGCAAAAGAACTGGCACAAATGAGCAGTAGGTAACCAGTGTTATTATAGGGTTAGGTTGAACACAAAAAGGAGCTTTCTTTTTCACTGCCGTAGCTCTTCTGAATAAATACCGAAAATTTTGGTGATTACATTGAAAAATCTCGGAAAATTATGATCGATTGAGTACAAATAAAGCAGAATTATTTCTTCTACTTGTGAACAACAGAAAAAAAAAACGTTGTAATATTGTTAATAATGAAAACTTATTTCATCTTATATTTCATACAAGTCATTACAGGTATACAAGACCCCATTGGTAGTAAGCCCGGGACCCCATTGGTAGTCGACTAACTTAAGAAAAAAGGTCATGGGACCGAATTGGTCTCCTTCCTTCGAAGCAACTGGTTGTAACTTGAGCGTCGCTGATTGGTTAAACGAGTACAAATTTTTGTCGATGGTGGGATTCGAACCCGGGACCTTCTGTATGGCAAGCAAGCGCGTTACCACTGGACTAACCGTGCCCCCGTGTACTTTAGAACTGGTATCCACTGGGCTATGGCTCCGCGGACAAGTATAACCATTTCGGCAGCCCAAATCCGGGGAATGATCTTTCATTGGGTCTTTTTCAACTAAGTGTGTATAAACAAGAGACAATTGATAGGCGATGACAATATTCACAATATTGTAAATAGGTATTTTTGTTGAATACCAATTGAAATAGTGTGGGTATTTAATAGATTACATGATAATCGATATGCTAATCAAAACAATCTGGATCCCCACACTAATTCAATTGTTATTTCAAACAACCTAACAAATTCAATTGCTTTTCAATATTGTTTTTGTTTGTTTATCAATTGTAATGTTCTTTGTGTACAAATAAAACAGAAAATGCACCATCCACATCCACACACACACAAAAAAAGTCCTAGAGGGAAAAATACCATATAAAGAAAATTTTGGATTTTATTATTATTATTATTACAGTGGAAGCCATTCCGAGAACGAACATTATCCCATCAGGATAAAATCCGCCCCGGGCGGGAATCGAACCCACGGCCTAGCGCTTAGCTACAGAGTTTACCTCTATAAGTAGATGGAAGTGTTATTATTTCTTTTGTTTTTGTTAAATGTTCCTTTGTTCTGTATTCTATGTATATCCTTTGAAAAAATAAAACGTCCATACGTTAAAAAAAAAAAAGAAACAACCTAACTAGACTTTTTGAAATTAATCGGCAATCATTGCTGACTTACTGTATGAGAGGAAAAGAAATAGGGGTTTTGCTTTCATCATTTTGTATCTTTTGCTTTCGGTCTCGGAACGGCTGGCTTTCTCCTATCCTATCTTCCTTCTCCGTTGGCTTTCGGGACGATAAGACCTTAGCAGTTACAGTTCCCTGTATCAAAATCATCTTATATGTTGTGTGATACAATATTTTCACCCGTGTGTAGACGACCTCATAATTTGGCGTTACAGGTAGTTTTAGTGTATTATACACTTCAATTCAATCCCCTCTTATTATTATTATTTATTTATTTTAACAGGTTTGATAGAGGGAACTGTAACTGCTATGGTCTCATCTTCCCGAAATCGAGAGAAGGAAGACAGGATAGGAGGAAAGCCAGCCATTCCGAGAACGAACATTATCCCATCACTCCCATCAGGATAAAATCCGCCCTGGGCGGGAATCGAACCCACGGCCTAGCGCTTACTAACCAACCTAACTAGACTTTATGAGAGGATAAGAAATAGGGGAAGATGATGTGGGAGGCAGCGGGAACAGAGTAGTTTTGCTTTTATCATTTAATAATCTTTTGCTTTCGGTCTCGGAACGGCTGGCTTTCTCCTATCCTGTCTTCCTTCTCCCTTGGCTTTCTGGACGATAAGACCTTAGCAGTTACAGTTCCCTGTATCAAAATCATCTTATATGTTGTATGATACAGTATTATCACCCGTGTATAGACGACCTGATAGTTTGGTGTTACAGGTAGTTTTAGTGTATTATACACTTCAATCCAATCCCCTCATTTGGTCTCATCATCCCATTTAAGTAGTCTTTGTAGAATCTGTTCTAGTCTTTGTTTATTATGATTATTATCATTATCATTATTATTTTGATGGTGTTGGAGATTAATTTGCAAATCATCTTGAAAGTGTCTTTTCTCACCTCTTCTTGTTTTATTTTATTTTTTATTTTATTTTTTTTAATTGGGTACTAACATCCACAAAATATTTCTCTCCCTCTCCCTCTTTTCCACTTCTTTTCTTTTTTCACACCTTTATTTGTAACTTGTTCTTGTCCTTTTTTCTTCCTCCTCCTCCTCCGCCTCTCTCTCTCTCTCTCTCTCTCTCTCTCTCTCTCTTACACAATAGTTGTATGTATTTGATGTTTTGTTGTTGGAGTATTGTTGTTCTAGTGGTTGTTGATGCATAATGTTAGTGTTTAGGATTGTTGTAGTTGTACTATTTTTCTAGTTGTTCTTGGACCATAATATGCTAGGCGTTAGGCCGTTTGCACACGGGGCTCAATCAAGTCTTTTTTTTTTCTTCTTTTTTTTCTTCTTCTTCTTCTTCTTCTTCTTATTTTCTTTTTTCCAAGAGGTTTGATTGGAGGGAACTGTAACAACGGAGGGGATTTTATCGTCTTCAAATCGAAGAGAGAAGTAGCACAGGATAGGAGAAAGCTTGCCGTTCCGAGAACGAACCTCATCTGTTTTGGATGAAATCACCCCCGAAATACAAGTTAGGCGTACTACCCTCCAAGCTAACAGAACTGACTACGAAAGCCAATATTTATGTCCAAAATAACGTCACATTTACATTAATAAATTATGTTGTTAATTAATTTATCCTATATGAATATGTTAGTCGAATATGTCAAAGCAAGCAGGTACCGTTCGTTGGACATAAAATTATCAATATATCAATTAAAACAGATTTCATACTTTAATGACTGTTTGGAATAAGGAAAAAATTAATAAGGAAAGTAAAAAGGGTAATTAATACCTTGGCATTAGTTTGGTTTCATTTCAAACAAATCTAACGGTTGCTAATATCACTCATTGATCACTGATCAGACCTACCTATGGGCCTGATTCAAAATGGCTTCCCAGAGTTCCGAGTTTATTAATAGGTAGGTAGCTCCTTTACTTGTATGTCATACGGCATACGCTCAAAGTTCAGTGCCCTAAATCACCAAAGTATGGAAAAGTACCTATTTACAATTCCATATTTTGACATGATTCGTCCAAATTCAAAATTCTGCTTTTCCATTGGCTATTACACTTGTAAGATACTTTTCCATACTTTGGTGATTTAGGGCACAGATCATTTTCTAAAATTAGTACTAATGCTTCTTCTAATTTTCATTTACAGGTCCGAGGCATCCGTGATATCCATTATCAATAAGCATCATGCCGAGAGAAAACCCCCTACACCCAAGTTTATTGAGACCGAAAAAAATCAAACTAGACTTCCAGCCTTCTAGGACCAACAAGTAAGTCTAATGTATTATTATAAAATAAAGACTACAGAGGGTGAAAAAACCCGGGTTGCCAAAAGGGAAATATATTTCAGATAGGCCAAAAATTCTGAGGGCTTTAAAGGTCTAACCGTCGTATGTATGAAAGCCAAAGTTAAACTTTAGTTTAACTTAAGATTTAGAGCTCCATTATTATGTGGTCACACTCTCAAATAAATGAGGATAAAATTCCATGCCTCGGCTGGGATCGAACTCACGCCCTCCTGGCGAGCGTCTTGACCACTACGCCACCGAGACAGATATACAATAGTTGCTACCCGTGTTCCAACTGGTTTCGTGTATTAGTTAGCGAAGTATGCATTAAAATTTGCTTTCCCTTTATTTATTTATTCTTCAATAATGAAATCTCTTAATTTTCCTGACTTTTCCATCAAACATGCCAGACCTTGACTGCTGGGGTAAAGGCACTTTTTAGTCCTATTCGGGCAGGATAAACAAGTATTATAGTATTTTATTCTTTTTACAATAATAATAATACTCTTGAGTGGAAGGTAACCACAAGGTCGAGGTTAACGCCTTAGGCGTTCTCTACCACCTAACCCTTAGAGCTCCATTATTATGTGGTCACACTCTCAAATAAATGAGGATAAAATTCCATGCCTCGGCTGGGATCGAACTCACGCCCTCCTGTTTACCAGGCGAGCGTCTTGACCACTACGCCACCGAGGCAGGTATACAATAGTTGCTACCCGTGTTCCAACTGGTTTCGTGTATTAGTTAGCGAAGTATGCATTAAAATTTGCCCTCTTATCTCTCTCCTCAGATCAGCAAGTGAGTGTCTCTGCTAAAAATCGACACGATATTTGGCTCGGAATCCAGCTTACATATCCGAGTTCCGAGTTTAATTCTGGACACAAATTCTAGCTCGTATATCTAGTCAGACATTTCTTCCGTCAGGGGCAGAAGTGCAGGACTTTGGGAAGTGGCTTTCTCTAGCTGTCTACAGCCACCGGCGCGGGGATAGTACTTGGAATGTACCAGTCTACCAGTCCCCCAATGTTGAATGGGCCAGTCACCGAAGGTAAGCAATCAACTTTCAGGATTCGGTAGATATTCGTATAAGCTTAACCCGACTTTGTTGTTGTTGTTGTTGTTGTTGTAGCGGCTTTAGCTTTCGCCGAATGGCGAGAGCAGAATAAAGAAAAGATGTCTTTTTGTATCTGCTATACACCGGGGTGATGGTCTCCAGCTCTAGCCATGTTAAATTGGCTCGCTCGTCCTGAACCGCAGTCAACCATGATGAGGACTTGTACTTGGTCTTTAAAAACAGAGACCATGTTAAATTGGCTGGCTCGTCCTGAACCGCAGTCAACCATTGTGAGGACTTGTACTTGGTCTTTTAAAAGCAGAGAGAACCCTTTGAGGAGCTGCCAGCTAGCTAGGCTGGTTAGGGTTAGCTGTTCTCCTCCCTGTTTATAGTCCCACAGCCAGACGCTAGTCTTCTCTCTGTTTAACGTCCCCTAACCCGACTTTTATGTAAGTCTGTTTGCCCTTACGCAGCTAAGCCCCATACCGGGGCTTTTTGTGTACGGTGGACTAGGGGCAATACTTTGAGAAGTGGCTTAGCTGTCTATAGCCAGCGACAGTGTCATAGCTTATGAGGGAACAAACCGTCACAACTAAAGTCGGGCTGAAAACTTAGAAGTCGTTCTGTTGTACAGTGGACTAGGGGCAATACTTTGAGAAGTGGCTTAGCTGTCTATAGCCAGCGACAGTGTCATAGCTTATGAGGGAACAAACCGACACAACTAAAGTCGGACTGAAAACTTAGAAGTCGTTCTGTTCGTTCAATTATACACTTTTAGAAATTAAACGTAAAAAAAAGCACAGGCATTGCATTTCAGAGCCTGATGCAGGTCCGCTGCATTCCTATGCAAAAATATTCTACAGGGTTCATTGTATGCTTTTTTTCAAAGGTTTAACGTCACTTTAGAACTGGTATCCACTGGGCTATGGCTCCGCGGACTAGTATAACCATTTCGGCAACCCAAATCCGGGGAATGATCTTTCATTGGGTCTTTTTCAACTAAGTATGTATAAACAAGAGACAATTGATAGGCGATGACAATATTCACAATATTGTAAATAGGTATTTTTGTTGAATATCTACCAATTGAAATAGTGTGGGTATTTAATAGATTACATGCTAATCGATATGGTAATCGAAACAATCTGGATCCCCACACTAATTCAATTGTTATTTCAAACAACCTAACAAATTCAATTGCTTTTCAATATCGTTTTTGTCTGTTTATCGGCAATCTAGCAACATGGACCTAAGTTTTGATAACGGTGTAACATAGTTGTAAGCTTGTAATGTTATCTTCTGAAGCTTGATAACATTATTTGTAACCTAGACCCTAGTGGACCAAAGTTTTATTGAGTTTAACTTTAGGCCAGCCTCTCATTACCTGACACCTGATCAGTTGTACCTGATAGTGTGTGTCCTCATCAGGTATCAGGTAGACCTGACATTCGGACCTTTTCAGCTTTATTTATTTATTTATTTTATTTTTTTCAAGTTAAGCAAGGTCTTATTACTGAATTGTTAGTTGTATGTATTATTCTTTAACCCATCAAATATACGAGACCTTGTTTAGACTGCTGTGGTAAAGGGACTTTTCAGTCCTACTCGGGCAGGATAAACAAGGTATATTCTATTCTATTCTACCTGTCAGTGAATGACTAGCCTTCTTAGTGTAAGTATAACTTCTGAAGTTTTTAGTGACGGGGTTTTACCTCGTGGTCAAATGGTCAAGTCTTTTTGGTTTTTTTTTTTTTTTTTTTTAGTTGGGTACTTACATCCACAAAATATTTCTCTCCCTCTCCCTCTTTTTCACTTCTTTTCTTTTCTCTTCTTTTTTCACACCTTTATTTGTAACTTGTTCTTGTCCTTTTTTTCTTCCTCCTCCCCCTCCTCCGCCTCTCTCTCTCTCTCTCTCTCTCTCTCTCTCTCTTACACAATAGTTGTATGTATTTGATGTTTTGTTGTTGGAGTATTGTTGTTCTAGTGGTTGTTGATGCATAATGTTAGTGTTTAGGATTGTTGTATAGTTGTACTATTTTTCTAGTTGTTCTTGGACCATAATGTGTTAGGCTTTAGGCCGTTTGCACACGGGGCTCAATCAAATCTTTTTCTTCTTCTTCTTCTTCTTCCTCCTCCTCCTCTTATTTTCTTTTTTCCAAGAGGTTTGATTGGAGGGAACTGTAACAACAGAGGGGATTTTATCGTCTTCAAATCGAAGAGAGAAGTAGCACAGGATAGGAGAAAGCCAGCCGTTCCGAGAACGAACCTCATCTGTTTTGAATAAAATCACCCCCGAAATACAAGTTAGGCGTACTACCCTCCAAGCTAACAGAACTACGAAAGCTACGAAAGCCAATATTTATGTACAAAATACGAAAGCCAATATTTATGTCCAAAATAACATCACATTTACATACCTCTTCGATATTCTCATCGGAAGGGAACATGCAATTTCTATTTACTATCGAGTTTTATTTCTTATCGAGTTATCTCTTATCGAGGTTCCACTGTATTATTATTGTTATTATTATTTTAAGGCTTTAATGGCAGGATTCTCACTTAGTGAGCTCTTCCACCCAACCGGTTTTTGTTACCTTAATAGGCCAATCGGCTCCCTACAGGGGCCCGTTTCCTGAATCCTATAGTTCACTGAACCATACATACTGATATATCTATATCTCTATGAAGAATAAGAGGAGGAAGAGGTAATGCCCGGGGCACTATTTAAAGCTTTATTTAGAAAATGTGCCAACACCTCTGCAATGGTTGTTTATCTATGGCGACTCTTTTAAGGTTCTGCCAAAGCTCAGTGCTCCAAAGTAAAAACATACTTATGTACATATGTATTTGTATAGAATAGTGTTGTATTGCTTTACAAGTATGTGTATTGTATATGGGACTTATAAGTAGGTATTCCATTACATACAGGGTGTTTTAAGTCATGTACGACAAACCTAGTTCGCTTGGAAGGTGACGCACCAGCTCTTCAAGAGGGCTGGAGGCAGAAGTTTAAAAAGAAGTTTCATTGACAACTGTAACAACAGAAGACTTATCTTCCCGAAAGCGAAGAGAGAAGACAGGCTAGGATGAAGCCAGCCGTTCTGAACCTTATCTGTTTAAAAATCCGCCCCAGGCGGGAATCCAAATCGCGACCTAGCGCTAACAAGGCAGACGCGCTACCAACCTAGCTAACTAGGCTGGCAACCTTATCTGTTTAAAAGTCCGGCCCGGGTGGGAATCGAACCCGCGACCTAGCGCTTACAAGAGAGGCGCTAACTTCCAAGGTCCAAGTTAACTAGGCTGGCTGTAAAAGGTCAATGACTACACCTTCAAGGCAGGTTATCTGATCCTGATGATTCATATCACAAGCTATCTTAAGAACTTGACAAAGAATATTGTAGTCACCAGGTAAATTGATTGTAACTATGGAATTCGAATGTTCATAGCACCATAGCTAACTATGGAATATAAATTTTCATATCTAAACCTAACTATAAATACCAAAAATATGGAACTACGTATAATTTATAGATTTAGTTTTAGTTTAGATTAGTACCTACGTAGCCTTAACATTGTACCACATACAATTGTATATTTGTACAAATAAATATTGATTGATTGATTGATTGATTGATTGATTGAATACATAGCCTCTAGTTTGCTAGCATGCATGGTAAGCTTATTCGAAGCTTCTAAGCTTTTTTTAATGGGATGTATACATATCCCGTAATTTAATTTAAAAAAAAGCTGACAGCCTAAATAAAGCCCTACCCATATTATACTTTATAATTTTCTCATGTGCTTAACTTCAAGTTCAAGCCACCTTGTGCCTAACGTTGTTCAGGTATTTTGGCTACCGACTTTCAGATTGGAGAAATTGGACCAGGCCTCCTGGCCAAGTCACATACATGTGTATATCCGGGACCCTTATGTATTTTAAAGCCTAAAGCCCCTAATTTCAGCACATTAAAGTCCGTTCTGAAGCTTGCAAACATTTTCGGAACCCTATAATTAGCTGATGAAGTTATGTTAATTATTGTGGAGATCAGACGATTTGATGATATAGCTCTCACATCAGAAATTTTCAATCTATCTACCGATCTACTCGAAAAAATAGCAGCCAAAAACAGTCACGAAAAATACCACCAACCCATGACGCAAAGTCGCAAACGTTCATTAATTCATTTTAAATCCGCCCAAAGTCCAAGCTTTTCAAAATATTAAAGATAATAACTTATACCCAAATGGGGGACTACAAATTATTCCGGTAGGTCCCATCTTAGACATAATTGGCTGATGAAGTTATGTTGATTATAGGGAGATTTGATGATATACCCACCAGTGGTGTAGTGTGAATGTAATACTTGTGATGAGGTATTACAATGGTAACCTGTCCCTCGTAGACAGACAGTGAGTAATGAACCACTTCGGTCCCTTATAATTGGCTGATGAAGTTATGTTGATTATAGGGAGATTTGATGATATACCTATCAGTGGTGTAGTGTGAATGTAATACTTGTAATGTGGTTTTACAATGTTGACGTGTCTCTCGTAGGCAGTAAGTAATCAACCACTTCGGTCTCCTATAATTAGCTGATGAAGTTATGTTGATTATCCCCTTATAATTGGCTGATGAAGTTATGTTGATTATAGGGAGATTTGATGATATACCCACCAGTGGTGTAGTGTGAATGTAATACTTGTAATTTGGGTTTACAATATTGACGTGTCTCTCGTAGGCAGTAAGTAATCAACCAATTCGGTCTCCTATAATTAGCTGATGAAGTTATGTTGATTATTGTGGAGATCAGACGATTTGATGATATACTCAGTGGTGTAGTGTGAATGTAATACTTGTGATGAGGTATTACAATGGTAACCTGTCTCTCGTAGACATAATTGGCTGATGAAGTTATGTTGATTATAGGGAGATTTGATGATATACCCATCAGTGCTGTAGTGTGAATGTTATACTTGTAATGTGGTTTTACAATGTTGACGTGTCTCTCGTAGGCAGTAAGTAATCAACCACTTCGGTCTCCTATAATTAGCTGATGGAGTTATGTTGATTATAGAGAGATTTGATGATATATCCAGTGTCGTAGTGTGAATGTAATACTTGTGAAGTGGTATTACACCGGTAACCAGATCACAACTATCTCGGTGGTGTAGTAAAGACACTCGCCTGGTAATCAGGAGGGCGTGGGTTTAGTCCCAGTCGAAGTGTGAAATTTTATCCTCAACATTGTTTGATAATTTGACCACAATTTGAAAGTAGCCTACCTCTGGAGTAAAGAAAGGGACTCTAGTCCTATTCGAGCAGTATAAATAAGCACTAGGTATTATTACGTATCTTGAAAATATCACCCAAACTGCATTGTTCATTTTATAGAATAGTGTTGTATTGCTTTACAAGTATGTGTATTGTATATGGGACTTATAAGTAGGTATTCCATTACATACAGGGTGTTTTAAGTAATGTACGACAAACCTAGCTCGCTTGGAAGGTGACGCACCAGCTCTTCAAGAGAGCTGGAGGCAGAAGTTTAAAAAGAAGTTTCATTGACAACTGTAACAGCAGAAGACTTATCTTCCCGAAAGCGAAGAGAGAAGACAGGATCGGATGAAGCCAGCCGTTCTGAACCTTATCTGTTTAAAAATCCGCCCCAGGCGGGAATCCAAATCGCGACCTTGCGCTTACAAGGCAGACGCGCTACCAACCTAGCTAACTAAGCTGGCAACCTTATCTGTTTAAAAGTCCGGCCCGGGTGGGAATCGAACTCGCGACCTAGCGCTTACAAGGGAGGCGCTAACTTCCAAGGTCCAAGTTAACTAGGCTGGCTGTAAAAGGTCAATTAGAAGTCAACCTGCTGGTTGCGTCGGGGGCTCATCTTAAGGTAAAGGTCATTCTACGAACCTGCTGATCATCGCGACCTTGACTTTGATGCTAACACCTTGCAGTTCACACAATCTACCAGAGGAGACTAATTGCGGACAACACGTTCGGAAACATGCCTGGTATTAGACAAAGATGACGCACTTATAGTAAACACTTATTAGAAAATCTGCATGTGCAGACTAATTATTAGAGAAAAATTTGAGTTTTCTTCGTAGCTATAAAACAACTGCTAGTACCGCTACTTCTCGACGCGACGTGTGGTCTGTGTCGTAAGATGCTCATACCCTATTATATGTCCCTCATAAGGTAAAGGTCATTCTACGAACCTGCTGATCATCGCGACCTTGACTTTGATGCTAACACCTTGCAGTTCACACAATCTACCAGAGGGGACTAATTGCGGACAACACGTTCGGAAACATGCCTGGTATTAGACAAAGATGACGCACTTAAAGCAAACACTTAGAAAATCTGCATGTGCAGACTAATTAGAGAAAAATTTGAGTTTTCTTCGTAGCTATGAAACAACTGCTAGTGCCGCTACTTCTCGACGCGACGTGTGGTCTGTGTCGTAAGATGCTCATACCCTATTATGTCCCTCATCAGATTATTCAGATGTGGGTGCTGCCGCTGCTGCGTCAACATAGGAATATCAAAAATCAGAAACTAACCCCAAATTTTTGCAATCGAAATATGAGAGCAAAGTTTTTGGCAACTGTCGGAATCAATCCTGGGATCTTCTGCCTGGCAATCGGGTGCATTACCACTCACTGGATTAACCTTGCTCTCTACCACTTTTTAGCGACATGGACCAAAAGAAAAAATCAGAAACTAACCCCAAATTTTTGCAATCGAAATATGAGAGCAAAGTTTTTGGCAACTGTCGGAATCAATCCTGGGATCTTCTCCTTGGCAATCGGGTGCATTACCACTCACTGGGTTAACCTTGCTCTCTACCACTTTTTAGCGACATGGACCAAAAGGACCTAGCTACATGGACCAAAATTATCTTTTCTTTTGATCTGACACGTTTTTGAACAAGTTGTACGCAACTAGTTTGTAAGAGGTTCATTCACTCTATTTCTACACCAGGGCGAGTCTCTTAGAAACCAGTTGGCAATCTAGCAACATGGACCTAAGTTTTGATAACGGTGTAACATAGTTGTAAGCTTGTAATGTTATCTTCTGAAGCTTGATAACATTTGTAACCTAGACCCTAGTGGACCAAAGTTTTATTGAGTTTAACTTTAGGCCAGCCTCTCATTACCTGACACCTGATCAGTTCTACCTGATAGTGTGTGTCCTCATCAGGTATCAGGTAGACCTGACATTCGGACCTTTTCAGCTTTGTTTTTATTTTTTAATCGACACGATATTTGGCTCGGAATCCAGCTTACATATCCGAGTTCCGAGTTTAATTCTGGACACAAATTCTACCTCGTATATCTAGATTATCTAGTCAGGATCTCGACATTTCTTCCGTCAGGGGCAGAAGTGCAGGACTTTGGGAAGTGGCTTTCTCTAGCTGTCTACAGCCACCGGCGCGGGGATAGTACTTGGAATGCAAATATACGAGACCTTGTTTAGACTGCTGTGGTAAAGGGACTTTTCAGTCCTACTCGGGCAGGATAAACAAGGTATATTCTATTCTACCTGTCTGTGAATGACAGTTTACTGATAGTGAATGACTAGCCTTCTTAGTGTAGGTATAACTGCTGAAGTTTTTAGTGACGAGGGTTTGCCCTCCATTTGTCTACGAGCCACCCACCTACTCATATTTTAACTTCACCTAGCCTAAGTAAGACCATCGGGGTACTAACCACACGCAACGTTGCCTTTGGTGGTCCATGGGCAATGGGTGTTTTCAACGTTCTATCGCTACTTTCCAAAAAAAAAACTATTAACTCAAGGAAAAATCAAGTCGGCTGGCTTCTATCCTGTCCTTCTCTCTTCGATTTCACCGAAGGTAAGCAATCAACTTTCAGGATTCGGTAGATATTCGTATAAGCTTAACCCGACTTTGTTGTTGTTGTTGTTGTTGTTGTAGCGGCTTTAGCTTTCGCCGAATGGCGATAGCAGAATAAAGAAAAGATGTCTTTGTGTATCTGCTATACACCGGACCGGGGTGATGGTCTCTAGCTCTAGCCATGTTAATTTGGCTCGCTCGTCCTGAACCGCAGTCAACCATCGTGAGGACTTGTGCTTGGTCTTTAAAAACAGAGAGAACCCTTTGAGGAACTGCCAGCTTGCTAGGCTGGTTAGGGTTAGCTGTTCTCCTCCCTGTTTATAGTCCCACAGCCAGACGCTAGTCTTCTCTCTGTTTAACGTCCCCTAACCCGACTTTTATGTAAGTCTGTTTGCCCTTACGCAGCTAAGCCCCATACCGGGGCTTTTTGTGTACGGTGGACTAGGGGCAATACTTTGAGAAGTGGCTTAGCTGTCTATAGCCAGCGACAGTGTCATAGCTTATGAGGGAACAAACCGTCACAACTAAAGTCGGGCTGAAAACTTAGAAGTCGTTCTGTTCGTTCAATAGATCAGTTGCGCTTACTTGTGTGATGTTTCAAAGTCATAGAGCAGGAAAAATGAGGACCAACGGAATTTTTCTTTTTTTTTTTTTCTACGACTTCTAGATACCGAGATAAATCGATCCTAGTTTCCGACGACTTTTTATACGCTCAACTTCGAGCTTTGTGAACCGGTTTTGAATACAGGATGAACCAAAATCATGTTCTGATTTATGGTAGGTAGTATGTTTTATTTCTGCACTTCAAAGTACACTAATGATTATTTTTTGGTCAATACGCTCGCCTGGTAATCAAGAGGGCATGAATTCAGTCCTAGTCCAAATGTGGAATTTTATCTTTTATCCATAGAATGGTCTACAAATTTGGATCGATCTTAAACTAGTGCCAAAATACTACTTTTACAAAGCAAAGACAAGATGTCTCACAAGTAGGGGTTTCTAATTTAAGGTTAAGGCCGGACAAGGCTGCAATTCATTTACGGCCAATTGATCCCTCAAAAAATTAAGGAGGGCATTTTTTGAGGTTCTAAAATCCAAGTTCTGGGGAAACCATTAAGAAAGAAAGTAATGAAAATAAAAAAAAGACTTTAGGAACACCCTGTATATTATAGGTCCCAATATTAACTAAAACAAGCCGATTGAAATTTTGCTGATCTTTTTTCTTCCAATTTTTTTATTGCTTCTTTGTTCTCTATTTTCATTAATTTTTATATGAAAAAAAAACTAGCAATTTCTTTCCTTACGTCAATGGGCTTGTTGTAAAAAATATTTTGGCTTGAAACATGAAAGATCCGCAAGATAAAGATAAGTAGTTAGCTGTATCCGCAGAAATACAGCATACAGCCTACTTATATGGCGCAAAATTGCACATAATTATGCTGAACAGGGAATCAACTCCTACAGGATATTTTTTCATTACCTATTACCTACTTTGATTTATTCCAGTCCTTACGTCAATGGGCTTGTTGTAAAAAATATTTTGGCTTGAAACATGAAAGATCCGCAAGATAAATCTAAGTAGTTAGCTGTATCCGCTGAAATACAGCATACAGCCTACTTATATGGCGCAAAAATGCACATAATTATGCAGAACAGGGAATCAACTACTATAGGATATTTTTTCATTACCTATTACTTTGATTTATTCCAGCCAATTTAGAACGTTCTTGTTCGTTCTCGGAACGGCTGGCCTTCTCCTATCCTGTCTTCCTTCTCTCTTCGATTTCGGGACGGTAAGACCTTAGCAGTTAAGTTCCCTCTATCAAAGCTCTATTAAAAAAAAAATGAGAAAGTAGTAAATTAAAAAAAGTGTACTTATATTGATAAAAAATAAAAAAAAGTGAAATTTCTTGATCAGCAATTGACCCATCAAGACACAGGAGAAGAAATTAAACAGTATTCAATGGCCGCTATTTTCATCATCATTATTAATATTATTATCATTATTTTCATATGTTTTTTTGGCCACCCCGAAATTTTGACCGCTGTGAGAATCCAGTGTTTTTTTTTCTATTGGCGGTATTAGAAGCGGTACCGATTGTTTTCTGGTTTCCATGCCATTGTGAATGTTGAGAGTTGAAATAATTAATTTTGATAATTATTATCATTCTAGAATTTTTAAGCTACTTTTTTTTCTTTTATTATTATTATTATTATTATTAGCTATTTAGCGGTTTGATAGAGGGAACTGTAACAGCGCAGGTCTTATCTTCCCGACATCGAAGAGAGAAGGACAGGATAGGAGGAACCCAGCCATTCCGAGAACTAACCTTATCTGTTTAGGATTCTTTTAAAATAAAAAATGTAAGCTTTGCAAGCTATAATATAGGTCGCCGGTTCGAAAAAATTATTTACTATCGAGGTTTTCTAGAAACACAAATAAGGAACAGAACACTTCTTAAGAGATACATTACTAAATTAAAATGGAGGATCATTTTCTTTTTTATATAAAAAAAAAATAATATATTATTATGTACATATTATGTCATATGTAATAAAACAGCGAGATACATACACCGCCGGTTCGATTCGAACCTGGAGCGAACTTTATCCGGATAAGGTTTGTTCTAGGAACGGCTGGCTTTCTCCTATCCTGGCCTACTTCAGGGCGAAGAGACCTCCGTTACAGTACCCTATATCAAGAGTTCATCAAATACATAGCCTCTAGTTTGCTAGCAAGCATGGTAAGCTTATTCGAAGCTTCTAAGCTTTTTTTACTGGGATGTATACATATCTCGTAATTTAATTTAAAAAAAAGCTGACAGCCTAAATAAAGCCCTACCCATATTATACTTGATAATTTTCTCATGTGCTTAACTTCAAGTTCAAGCCACCTTGTGCCTAACGTTGTTCGGGTATTTTGGCTACCGACTTTCAGATTGGAGAAATTGGACCAGGCCTCCTGGCCAAGTAACATATGTACCTACATGTGTATATGCGGGACCCTTCTTATGTATTTTAAAGCCTAAAGCCCCTAATTTCAGCACATTAAGTCCGTTCTGAAGCTTGCAAACATTTTCGGAACCCTATAATTAGCTGATGAAGTTATGTTGATTATTGTGGAGATCAGACGATTTGATGATATACTCAGTGGTGTACTAGTTTCCGACGACTTTTTATACGCTCAACTTCGAGCTTTGTGAACCGGTTTTGAATACAGGATGAACCAAAATCATGTTCTGATTTGTGGTAGGTAGTATGTTTTATTTCTGCACTTCACTGAAAAAAAGGTACACTAATGATTATTTTTTGGTCAATACGCTCTCCTGGTAATCTAGAGGGCATGAATTCAGTCCTAGTCCAAATGTGGAATTTTATCTTTTATCCATAGAATTGATCTGAAACTAGTGCCAAAATACTACTTTTACAAAGCAAAGACAAGATGTCTCACAAGTAGGGTTTTCTAATTTAAGATTAAGGCCGGACAAGGCTGCAATTTATTTACGGCCAATTGATCCCTCAAAAAATTAAGGAGGGCATTTTTTGAGGTTCTAAAATCCAAGTGGTTCTGGGGAAACCATTAAAAAAGAAAGTAATGAAAATAAAAAAAGACTTTAGGAACACCCTGTATATTATAGGTCCCAATATCTGTAAAAGTAAAAACATTAAAACGAGCAACGGATACCCATAGGTTTATAGGTACCTATCTGTTATGTTATGCGTGTTTTTTTTTTTTTAAGTACATAGTACCAAGTTTTACATCTGGAGCTACTGGGCATACATATCTACATATCTTGAATGTTATTGTTTCATAATGGTTATTGTTATTGTTCGGTCATTAACAGACAGCTAATAGGTACAACAGAAGCTCTAGCTATGCTACAATTCTAATGACCAATAGAACAAGATATACGATAGGTATATCTATTTACTATCTCCCTATCTAGTTGAATAAGTATGTCTTTATTTTTTGTCTCATGCATACAGGGTAATATTTTTCTTTTTTTTTTTTTTTTTTTTTTTTTTTTTTTTTCGCAAAACAGGGAATTTTTTTTTTTTTTTTTTTTTTTTTTTTTTTTTTTTTTGTTAAACTGAGAACTTTCAAATCGGCAGGGTTTGTTCAACTTTTTTGTCGTTCACCAAAAGTTTATTGGGCAAGACCACAATCTAAGTATACTTCTTAGCTAAAAAATTTGAAATGAAGCAATCAGAGAGCTTAAGTTAAACTTTAAACTTAGTTTAAATGTTTAGACTGTATTTGTGGTCCTGCTCATGAAACATACATTCAAACTCTTTTAGTTCAACTTTTTTCTTCATTTACATAGAGTTTGTATTTGGACAGCATCAGCAGAAAAGAACCATCCGTAAGGCAATTCCCCTTGTGGATGGTTCTTTTCTGCTTTGTTTCATTCCGTTCTCAGGGTTAGAAAAAATTGAATTTATTATTGAATGACTTTAGAAACACCCTGTATATGCACACCAGAATTTCCTTAACAATACATCTCGTTAAAAAATCAATTAACCATCCATATCCCGGATAGGTATTTTTTTCCATGCCATACTTTACATTCCCATCTAATTTTTATATCCATCTGCACTATTTTAAGTGGTTAAAAAAGGTATGTATAAGTGTGAGAAAAATAGGAAATGGACTAAATGCCTACATAATTTTAACTGGTAAAAAATACCTAAATAAAATAAATGAAACTTTCCTAGCTAGCTATATATTAAAAAAAAAAGAGAAAAATGGGAAATCGTGTACATACGAGTACAGTGCATTCATAAAGTCGGGGGACTTTATAATTTTTGAACCGATGAATTTAGAAACCTGGAATTTCGTATACAAGCCTATATTTACCTCTAATTTCTTATAGGCTATGTAAAAATTCAGAGACTTTTTCAGGGTCGGTTGCTGGCTAGAGTTAGGTGTACTGTTGTTTCTCGTATGTTACCTCATCCAGGTAGTAGTTGTTGTTGCTCTTTCTTTATTTCATATCTTTTCATTGCTATTTCATTTGCTCTCTTGAAGACGGAAGACATGTCCCATAAGAAAGAGATTACTGCCTCTTCCTTTTAGGTTGGGCATTTTGAGACTAATATTTAAGGTTGGGTTGGAGGCCGGGAGGGAAATAGGTTGGAAATTTCGAGTTTCGAGACTAATATGAGGAAATCAAATAATGACCTCAAATTACTTATGGCCGGGTCCACAAAGTGAGTCAAAGAAAACCCTTGACACTGTGTTAACTCTCGGTCGTAAGATCGGCCATAAACGATTTTGTCCAAAATGACGCCAAAAGTGGTCTGTAACTTCTGTAAGTTTATACGATGTAGGATCATAGGAAGTCCGATTTTCCTATGACTGTCGTTTAACTGTAAAAGCACAGTGTCAGCCTAAGGCACAATAATTCTCAACCTAAATGGAACAGACTATAATGTTCTATTGTTTTTTGTTATCCATATCATGGATAATAGATATATAGTTCATCCAGATCAATGTGACAGCAATGAGTCATCAACCCAAAATGAAGGAACCAATCAGATTGCAGGAAATCTTTACATTGTTGCAATTCAGGTAAAGTTCTATTTTTGATAAACTCTCTCTTCTAAAATGCAGAGGTAGCTCTAAGTTCAGAGGTTGGATTCCAGAACAGGTAAGGTGGATATCGCCTTACCTGACTTTGTTTCACTGTCGGAGGAAGCACTGTGCAATATACCTTCCCCTTTTAAAGATTCTCTACCATTGCACATGTGACATGTTTGGCAACAATGCCCATTTTTTTTGCTGTCACATTGATCTGGACACACTATAAACAGGTAGGCTGATGGATTGAAAGGAACAGAAAGGAAAAGGAGTTTCTTTTAAGCTGTGTTCACACAAAATCGACGCCCGGGCCAGCTGTCGATCGATGGTCAATCTACGAGGACGAGGGCAGTGTGGACGGTTTCAGTCGACATCGATCGACCGCCGTCGACTATGTGTAGACACAACTTAGACCTTAGACCTCTAATACTAGCAATCTGTACACTCCGAGGGAGCTTTGACTTAAACCAAAAATATCTACCAGCGCAACGTTAAAATCTCTGCCCTGTAGAAGTTTTTAGACAAAGGTTCTGTTTCTGTAATTCTAGGGGTGTTTTTCGTCCATTGTATAACTGCCCTGTAATCTGTGATATGTATTGTTAAAAATACAGTAAACTATTTCAATTCAAATCAAAAATGAAAAAATCCCACTTTCAGTTGGGAGATTCACGATTCTTCTTATCAAAATTCTTCTAATCCATTCTCTTAGGTGCGGAATTCTTCAAGAGACCTCCTGTGTACGCAGGCTAAACGTAAGGGCAAAACCATTATCCGAAATAGTGGTCGGGTTCGAATCTGCCTGGAGGCATAAAACAGTCTGACTCTCTGAAGGTCTTCCAGAGTGCCCAGTCAGATTGTATGGTAATTTTTTACATGCCGATTGTTACACAACCCGAATTCACGGTGAAGTGTCTGCCAATTGGTTTCGGGAAGGTTACCGTGTCCGGCCGTTTGAGCTAAACGATCTGGTGGTCTGTGGGGTCTCTTCGGAGTTTTTTTTTTCTTCTTCTTCTTCTTCTTCTTCTTCTTCTTCTCTTCTTCTTCTTCCTTTTTTTGAGAGGTTTGATAGAGGGAACAGTAACAACGGAGATCTTATCCACCAGAAATCGGAGAGAGAAGGGGGATATGCAGAAGAATACCAGCCGTTCCAAGAACGAACCTTATCCCTTCAGGATTAGCGCTTACAAGGCACACCAACCAAGCTAACTAGGCTGTTTTTTTTCTTTTCTTTTTTTTAAGATGTTTGATAGAGGGAACTGTAACATCTTATCGTCTAGAAATTTCAAAGAGAAGGAAGTCCGACCTAGATCTATGAGACAATCGGAACGTTTGTGGTGGAAAAAGCTTCAGACCCAGGTCCGTCAAACCGCCTAAGAGACCTAAGTCTGAAGCTTTTTCCGCCCTACACACTCAGTCTGTCAGGTCTATCAGGCGGTCTGAACGTACCAATAAAAAAAAAAAAAAAAAAAAAAAAAAAAAAAAAATGAAATCGAATATTTTTGCGTTTGGAATGTTATTATTATTTTTTTTTTAACTTTCCATCACATACCGCTATATGTATGTAGGTAAAATACATGTATTTGTAATCTGTCTACCGATCTACTCGAAAAAATAGCAGCCAAAAACAGTCACGAAAAATACCACCAACCCATGACGCAAAATCGCAAACGTTCATTAATTCATTTTAAATCCGCCCAAAATCAAAGCTTTTCAAAATATTAAAGATAATAACTTATACCTAAATGGGGGACTACAAATTATTCCGGTAGGTCCCATCCAATAAATAACGTCTCAACTGTCACCAAAATTACCAAAATAATGGTCAAATGAGCTAGAAAAAGACCTTGGCAGTCATACAAAAACGTTAAACCTCTGTGTATAATAATTATAAAAAAAGTTTTAAAAAAATCTTTCAACCAGTCTTGATTCTCTTGATCTTAAGCATGTCAAATTTATTTATCCTAAAACATAGTCTCTGATGAGACAAACACAAAAAACTAGTTCTGGGATCTCAGACTCTGATTTGTCAATAAATCTTCTCGATGACAAACAGATTCGGTAGAGCGATCGTTCTGTAACGCCAAGTTAAAAATAGTAATGTTCTGCTGCTCCTTCTTCTTCGCCTTTTGACGTGTACAGACGGGGTCGGCGTTTTTCGTCAGCCTCTCAATGAGCCCTAACTCGGGTGATTGCTTTGGGCTGACATTTGGTTTTGGCTACAAATTTTACGAGTGGATGCCCGTCACGCCCCTAAATAATAATAATAATAAATAAACGGGGTGGGTTTCACTAACCTACTCCGATTACGGAATTCCAAATCTGTACTACATTATCATATCATCCTTTACAAATCTTCAGGAAATAGCTGGTTTTATTTGTGCCACACAGTCTTCTTCTTCGCTTTTTGACGTGTACAGACGGGGTCGGCGTTTTTCGTCAACCTCTCAATGAGCCCTAACTAAGGTGATTACTTTGGGCTGACATTTGGAAATTCAGGCTGGTATACTCCCTGTTTAAAGTCCCCCAGCCAGTACTTTTGTGCCGTAACGAAAAGCGCCTTCCCATTGGTTCAAAGGTTTTCGCAGCTGGGGCATCTTTTTTTTTCTACTTTAGACAGAGTATGACTAACTCCCCAAATAACCAAAATAGGATTTTATTATTATTATTATTATTATTATTATTATTATTATTATTATTATTATTATTATTATTATTA
>NW_007378249.1:0-3916 GCF_000475195.1 Diaphorina citri | reverse complement strand
TGTTTTTATTGTTCGTGCCGTTCTACAAAATCATCGCACAATAATTATTGCACTCTCTCCCTCTTTTGGTCATTCGGGCCGGATTAACCATTCTCGTCCAATTTCCCAAAGCTCAACGCCTCATTCTTAATGCCCGCGGCCGTCTTGACCCGTACCAGCACCAACGGGTTACGGTCGTGAGTATGCACAAGCTCGAAATGGTTTGGTTATTGAACTAAAAAATTATAAATCATTTTAGACCTGTCTCGAAGTTTGAACAGATAGAGCGAGATATTGCCAGAAGATAGAGAGATGGCAAGAAGAAATAGTTAGACAAGAGGATTTGAAACTTAATACTGGGATTAACTGAAGTCCGACTTTGTGAGTCTGCTGATGGCGAACATATGTCTTCTGCAAACCTGTTGGGATTACTATTAGGTCTAATGTGATCATCATTAGGTGCACTAACTCATGTTACTAATGGAGAGTAGTGATGGGCCGAGTGAATGATTTTATTCGAGTGGACTCGAGTTTGACTTCACTCGAGTGCACTCGATTATTATTTTGTTCCACTCGAGTGGAAAAACTATTCATTGGGTTCTCTGACCCGAGTTCACTCGCGCACTCGCCACATATTATTGCAACATACAGTTTCTATTCGAGTACAAATCTATTCGTCAGAAAAACTATTCGTTTGAACGAGTTGAATGATTCACTACCCCCCTCTCCCCTCTTGCCTCTTACTAGATGATGATGCAAGAAAGAGAACTGAAGAGGGGGAAGGGGTATAGTGGTATACCCGTATGCCGAGAGTTTCCGAACGAAAACCCGAATATCAGCGACTCGCTCGCCTACTCGACTGTCGAGTCGAGTGAGAAATCGGCACGGTGTATTTTCCAGGAATAAATATTCAACTCGATTAATTTCCACTCGAGTTACAACTCGAGTTGGAATATAATCGAGTAGAAAATAATCGAGTTGAAAAATCTCACTCGAGTCCCATCACTACTGTCTCTTAACAGAAGAATTTAAAGCTTTGTCATCCAAACAAAATTTAAATATCATAATGTTGACCCGGTTGTTGCAGTCCACCGATTGTTTTACCCCGGGCCACATATGTCCCACTGAAAACAGTTTGATCAGTCCTTCTCCTCTGATTTTATTCCACAGATATACATATATATCAGTAGATAGCTAGGTAGTCAATGTGTTCATCTCAACGTTCAGGAAATATGAGTTATGGGACATGGGGACAGTTAGGATAAGCTGCCGGTCCCGCGAGTCAAGATCTGGTGAGGTGGCATTTATGGCTGTTTTATTACCATTGAGAACCGGAAGGTAAGTAGGTATTTATTAGGATGAGGGTTCGGTGTGGTTAATGGTTAGCGCTGTGGTTAACTGCTGGGAGGTCTCGGGGATTTGGACAAACCTACCTGTTTTAATTTTTTCTATAGATTTACACGGGGATTTGGGCACATGTTGATCACTTTTTTTTCTTTTTTTTTTAATTTTTTCCAAAGATTTACCTACTTACATTGATTTTTATTCAATTGCCAATTTAATAACAGATAAAAGAGGAAATTGTCGACGCAAATGAAATTGGATCAAAGGCAAAGTGAAAGAAGAAATCGCCCAAAACCAAAGATCACTTGAAGACTAAGAATAATTGAATAATAAAAAACAGGTTTGATATAATTATGTACATAGAGGTGTGTAAAAAGTAACAAAGAACCTTGTTTGTTGTGGATAAAGTTTGCCCCGGGAGGGAAATGGAAAATTTTCCCACCAAAAAAAAAAAAAAATAAAATCTACTACATCTTTATCCTTAGATACATATTTTATATGGAGACTAGTCGATGTCGATTGACTTCGGTCGACTCTAGTCTAGACGCACCTTACTAGCAGATTCCAGGCAGGACATAGATCTTACACACTAGAATCACTAGGTGACAACATAAGATTAGGCGGACCAGCTCTCTGACATGAGAGATAAAGAGGAAATCACTTTACAACTCACTTAATAACCTTTATAAACACTTGTAAACCAATCTGGCAGTATAAACAAGATACAAGGGCCGTTTGATAAGTCTGGAGACTTGGTTACTTATCTACTAGTTTTGGTATAAAGCCCAACTTTATAATGTCCTCACACTATCAATACTCTTGTCAATACTGTAAAAATATTGATTATCTTTGATTGACAGCTGTCGATTGATGACTGCTACTTTGTATCGTCAGCGAAGAGTCACTTTACTAGTGGTTCAGTGAACTGTAGATTGTAGAACTCACTCAAAAAAGATCCCTTTACGGGGCCTCCATAAACCCCATCGGGTCCAAAATTTATTGAGCACCTTTTGGTGTTGAACATTTTTGTCAAATTTCATCAAAATCAGACAAATCGTTCCGGAGTTATGGTGATACAAACATACCAAATTCAAAATTGTCTATTTAATTTTTTTTACTCGGATCAATAATTTATTTTACTTTTTTAATAGTGAGCTCAATAATTTATTATTTATATAATTATTTTTAAGAAGTAGGTATTATGTAGGTTTTTATTAATTTTCTGGCCAATAAATTGTGAAGTTGCCTATTTATCTTATTTTTCAGTGCCGGGGTTTGATCGGTTGATCAGGGTTCCCTTAATTGTCTGCGTAAATCTTGAATCCAACGCAGTGCGTTTCTGATAGGCACTTTATAATCTTACATTTTGCAAAATTTTGACAATACACCAACTAAATCTTATCTTATACTAGCTGAATTCCGTCGCTTCGCTCCGGAATCCCGCTAGTTCATCCCGAGGCATGGCCAAACTTGTGGAAAAGGCATGGCCGAACTTGTATTTATCAAACTAAAAACATAAACGAAACTCAAATATTAGGCGAGCGAGGAAAAGTTTTCTCTCCCGCAGTCTCTGCACTCTGTGTATTTCTTATGGAGATTTTAGCGATCAAAAATTGATCATATCTCAAGATCGGTTTAGATTTTCGCAAAATCCTTTCTTATTGCACACCCAGACCATAAAAGGAATATTCCTACCAAATTTAAGCTTTCTAGGTGTTGTGGTTCTCGAGATAGAACGATCAGTGTGTGAACTATGAAATGTGAATGAGTGAATGGATCTCGTTCTTATAATAGTCCTATTTGGACAGGATACACAAAATATATTCTAGTCTACATTTTGGAGAGGGCCTTACTTGGTTTCACACCGATCCCCCGTGGTGATATGATTGCACAAGCACACATTATTGGAAGCACATGTCCCGCCATTCTGACATGGGGGAGTACAGGTGAGTGTTGGACACTGCACTGAACTGGCGTTCGCTGAACTGCAGGATTCATTATTGCAGCTCTCTGAAGTACAGTTCACTGGAACAGAGGAAAATATTTAATTCCCGCCACCCATCAGACCGTCCGACAGACCACGGTCTGTCAGACCGCCGCGCGCCGGAATGTGTGTGGCAGAAAAAGCTTCAGGCCCAGATCTCTCAGACGGTCTGACAGACCTAGGTCTCCAGATTTTTCGGCCACACACGTTCCGGCTGTCTTTCCACAAGTTTGGCCATGCCTCGGGATGAACTAGCGGGATTCCGGAGCGAAGCGACGGAATTCAGCTAGTATAAGATAAGATTTAGTTGGTGTATTGTCAAAATTTTGCAAAATGTAAGATTATAAAGTGCCTATCAGAAACGCACTGCGTTGGATTCAAGATTTACGCAGACAATTAAGGGAACCCTGATCAACCGATCAAATTCTTTTATGGTCTAGGTGCTGCAATAATGAAGGATTTTGCGAAAATCTAAACCGATCCTGAGATATGATCAATTTTTGATCGCTAAAATCTCCATTAGAAATACATTATACACAGAGTGCAGAGACTGCGGGAGAGAAATGTTCCGCTCTCGACCAACATTTTGAGTTTCGTTTATGTTTTTAG
>NW_007378248.1:77879-134269 GCF_000475195.1 Diaphorina citri | reverse complement strand
TTGGCGCATTAGGGGCGCTCCCCTGGGAATTATGACCGGTACATTCTAACTTCTTTTCCTCTCCCAGGGTCGCTCACAGGGGGGTCCAATGAGGTTCATCCAGTACCATTTACCGGGCCCAAGCTTCTCATAGGGGGCCGGAGCCAGTAGTTTTTTAAAAAGGAAAATAAAATACGACCATATACCTAGTCTTCTTCTTCTTTTTCAGGCGGGGTCGGCATTTTTCGTCAGACTCTCAATCAGCCCTAAGGTGATTGCTTTAGGCTGACATCTGACAATGTTGAGGCGAGGGGCCAATTCTATAGGGGGCCCGGTTATAGGCTGTAGGCCGGCCCTGCTTTTCTCCCTTCTTACCTATATTATCCCTACCTATATTTATACTCCCCAATTCCCATTTTCCTTCCCTAGTCCCCATTTTCCCTCCCTCGTGTTACGTAACTTTATTGGGTCATCAAGAGCGGGCATGCAACACAAATTGAAAACACATTGTCTGTAATAAAGTCGTAAAAACACATCGGTCCCTTTATCCCTTTATGGTGAAACAAGGATGAACATTTTGTGGTAAAATTTGTGCTTCTCGATATATCAATCTAGAAAAGGGGTTTCCCAGACGTATCCCGGGCACAGGCACTTTCCCCCAAAGTTGTAATGGGGATAAAACTAAGTGAGAGGTTTTTTTTTTTTTTTTTTTTTTAAATTTTATTAAGGGGGGGACGAAGTGGCGTATACACATAAATTTTTTTTCAATTTCATTAAGGTAGGTACGAAGTTGCGTATACACATATAAAGATAAAGCTGTGTCCACCCACTTTGGGTCACCCAAAGTCGACGCCGTCGGTCGATGTCGACTGAAATCGTACACTGACTCTACAACATAGATTCACCTCGTCGATCGACCATCGATTGATCGACGGCGCGGCGTCGACAATGTGAGGACACAGCCTAAGAGAGAATTTTTTTCTCGTCTTCAGATTTGTCTCCTGCTCTAATATTTCAAGGGGGAACTAGAGTTGCATGGAGGGATGCTTTAATCTTATTTTCACCGTGGGACGATAGTTTCTTTTGTCGAACGTGGGAAAAAGAGGATTAATTCTGTGAGGAAATAGATGCAGGATTAGGAGAACTAAAAAAGGTATCAAAGAATATTATTGTGGAGCAGGAAACGAAGTAGAATTAGAAAAACAACATAATATATGTAGAGGAAAGAACGGTGAAAAAAGGTAGCTACCTATTAAATAATTGTGAAGGAGGCGGAGGAGGAAGAGGAGGAGGAGGAGGAGGAGGAGAAGAAGAAGAAGAAGAAGAAGAAGAAGAAGAAGAAACAACATTTAGAGACGCATATGCACACTGAGACAAAGAGAAAAAGTGGACGAGGAAAATAAACTAAAGAGAAGAATGAGAATGTAAGAGGAGGTGATAGAAGGAAAATAAATTGGAAGAAAAACGACAGAGGGACAAATTAATAGACAGATGGACACGGATGTAATAGATCAGTTGCGCTTACTTGGGTGATGTTTCAAAGTCATAGAGCAGGAAAAATGAGGACCAACGGAATTTTTCTTTTTCTTGTCCCGGAGGAAAATTGCTACGTGAAAGATGACCTGGGATCTTTACCCGTGGAGGCTTGGTGTCTGCTGTAAGTAGAGGCATCTTTAGAAATTAAACGAATGAATAGAATATACCTTGTTTATCCTGCTGGGATAGGACTGGAAAGTCCCTTTACCCCCGCTGTCTACCCAAGGTCTTATATATTCAGGGACGGCGATTTGACTCAGAGTGTGTGGGAGACCATCTCTACGGTAAGATCTATATGCAGGTTTCGAAATTGTGAGATTAACTTGGAGCTAAAAAAATCTGGTGTGAACATCACACGACTTTCTATTACATTTGCGGAATACGTATTTGAAAAATAAAAAAAAAGTGAATTTTTTTCTAAGTCCCAAGCCGCCTATAATTATGGCGGCCAATTTTTGGTCGAAAATTTTCCATCTCAAAATACTTCCCATGTAATAAGGGATCGTTTAAATTTTAAAATGTTCAAAAATTGAACTTTTTTTAAAAAAAATTGTAAGTCCCGTTGCAGAGCCGCCTACGGCGGCGGATTTTTGGTCGAAAGTTTTCTATCTTAAAATGCTCCTCGTGTCATAAGGAATCATATAAACTTTTAAATTTAAGTCCGAAGCAACATTGACTGCAAGAATATCCACGATTTATCCAGTTAGTCTGCTTCTGAAAGGGTTCGACATTTTGACTTTTTTTTCCAGAACCGGACAGAGTTGATCAAGCATCCCCGTTCTTATTTCCGATGGGGACTTTGTATCCCTAACGAATGTACAGGACGGGATCTGGAAAAGTCCCTCAGGCAATCCCTGACCCGAGGGTTTCTGCAGGCTGGTATCAAGGTGACCATTCGAATCCCGGAGGAAAATTGCTACGTGAAGGATGACCTGGGATCTTTACCCGTGGAGGCTTGGTGTCTGCTGTAAGTAGAGGCATCTTTAGAAATTAAATGAATGAATAGAATATACCTTGTTTATCCTGCTGGGATAGGACTGGAAAGTCCCTTTACCCCCGCTGTCTACCCAAGGTCTTATATATTTTGACATATTAGGTATAGGAAATAACGTTTTAGAGAGGTTTGATAGAGGGAACTGTAACTGTTAAGGTCTGATGTTCCCGAAATCGAAAAGAGAAGGAAGACAGGATAGGAGAAAGCCAGCCGTTCCGAGAAGGAACATTATCCGTTCAGTATAGAACCAGCGGTCTAGCGCTTAAAAGGCAGTCGCGCTACCAATCAAGCTAACTACATAGGCTGGCTGTACGAACGTGAAGTAGACTGTAGACTTGTAGAGTCATCTTTAGAATGCCCGAGCCGCAAAACTTTGACTCCATCGGGAGTCGGGAGTAGGAATTAGGACCATACCCTTCTGTCTGCCAGGCCTGATGAAGTGCATAGGCCTCGGAAATTGCTTTTCTATTTAATTGAAGGAATTAGGACCATACCCTTCTGTCTGCCAGGCCTGATGAAGTGCATAGGCCTCGGAAATTGCTTTTCTATTTAATTGTATCGGGAGTAGGAATTAGGACCATACCCTTCTGTCTGCCAGGCCTGATGAAGTGCATAGGCCTCGGAAATTGCTTTTCTATTTAATTGAACAAGGCAAAAGAAAAGCATGCTTGTCAGTGAAGTTGTCACCCAACTTGGGTGACATTCCCATCAATACACTTCCCATCAACACCCTTCCCCATCAATACACTTTCCAATCCCATCAATACACTTCGTCATCAAAACACTTTCCCATCAATACTGTGGAGGAAAATGCATATTCCTCTCACAATGCAACACCTGACGTCATCACTTATAATGTTAAATTAGTGCCCAATCGTAGATCCCGGTTTTCTGTTCCCAGCGGTATTCCTCTCACGATGACGTCGTCACTTATAATGTTAAATTAGTGCCCAATCGTAGATCCCGGTTTTCTGTTCCCAGCGGCTTCCTGGGTCTCTTATTGGTCCTCGTCATTTGGGCCACAATCAGGGATCTCCTTCAATCGGACAGCCTCTCCCCCAATTCCGCCAGATTAAGCTACTCTCGAGCCTTCTCCATTCTCTATAACACTCAACGTCTCTGTAAGGTCGATAAGAATGAAGAGATGACTATTATCTATGGCATCAAGTTCCTGGCTATGACCACTATGGTGATTGGACATAAGGTTATTCTACTGGTGGGCAACAATGTGCAGAACAAGGACCGGATTGAGAGGGTAAGTTGTGATTGGATTAGCTCTAAAGCAGTATCCACTCTAATGTCATAAAAGATCTAATCAGGTTGCAGTGACCAAGAGCGTTTATTAAAGCCGATGGCCCTACTTATACCAATACAACTTATACCAAAGCTGTGCCCACACATAGTCGACGCCGTCAATCTACGAGGTGAATCTACATATGTTATCTAGGCAGTGTACAGTTTCAGTAATAGACAACCATCGATCTACGGCGTCGATCATGTGTGGACACAGTTTTATACAAGGATAAGGAATTACTCACTGGAAACCAAAGTCTGTAGACGAAACATTTGTAGTTATTTGTGTATTGAGATTAGTGAAGCTTTGTACTTTTTGATGATATGCCCGGATATCCGGATAATCATAACGAAAACGAGCTTTGTTTTCGGCTCATGCTCAGCAAATGTGCACCTGCAGAGACTTTAGAGTTTGGTTTTCATTATTGGAAATTATTGCTTTATTGCGGAATTCCATACATTTATTGAGTATGAGGAAAAACATACGAATTTTACAGAAAACAATACACCATTGCTATATGTAAACTTTTAAGTTTTTTTCCCTCCTTAACGCAGCGTAGGAAGGTAGGAGCTAGGAACATTTTTCTTTCTTTCTACTTAGAAACTTAAAAGTTTGGCAGAGGTATGTAAGTCATACATGGTTCGTCCCCCTCCCTTTTCGTTGGCATCCATTATCGTTTCCCAGAGTCAACCCTAACTTGCCTAGCATCTTTTCAAAAACAAAATACAAAAGTACAACAAGCTTTTCCACGTTTCCGAAAAAGGAAAGTTCAAAACTCGTGTTTTTTTAACTTTAATAAAAAAGTTCGTCGTTTTTCTAAAGATAGCGTGGTTTCTAAAGAAAAGGGGGAAGAAGAGATGGTAAATAAAAGTGGATCCCCATTTTCCTGTTAGACATTAGATTACTGTCAAATGCCACTGCTCTTACCTTAGAGTACCAGGAAGCTTTTCGAGTTCATTAGTGCAGTTTATTTGGTTTCTCACAGTGGTGGTCATAGAATAGAATAGAATATAGGTGGAGAATAGAATAGAATAGAATAGGTGTAGAATGAAATAGAATAGAATAGGTGTAGAATGAAATAGAATAGAATAGGTGTAGAATGAAATAGAATAGAATAGGTGTAGAATGAAATAGAATAGAATAGGTGTAGAATGAAATAGAATAGAATAGGTGTAGAATGAAATAGAATAGAATAGGTGTAGAATGAAATAGAATAGAATAGGTGTAGAATGAAATAGAATAGAATAGGTGTAGAATGAAATAGAATAGAATAGGTGTAGAATGAAATAGAATAGGTCATACTGGGAAGCAGAGATTGTATTTAGAATATTTAGACCGAAATTGATCGATGTCGATTCGATTGAAATATTATGTAGGTACATAGGTACTAGGTACCTACCTACTTTTTATACCGATAGGAATTTGCTATGAGTAATAAGCTTAAGGAATACCTATAGGGATTCGCAATAGGGGAAAATATTATGGGCTTCAATGTTGAAAGAATTGACGGTCAAATTCAAACCTTTGAGACGGCGCGGCGTCGACAATGTGAGGACACAGCCTAAGAGAGAATTTTTTTCTCGTCTTCAGATTTGTCTCCTGCTCTAATATTTCAAGGGGGAACTAGAGTTGCATGGAGGGGTGCTTTAATCTTATTTTCACCGTGGGACGATAGTTTCTTTTGTCGAACGTGGGAAAAAAGAGGATTAATTCTGTGAGGAAATAGATGCAGGATTAGGAGAAATAAAAAAGGTATCAAAGAATATTATTGTGGAGGAGGAAAGGAAGTAGAATTAGAAAAACAACATAATATGTATGTAGAGGAAAGAACGGTGAAAAAAGGTAGCTATTAAATAATTGTGAAGGAGGCGGAGGAGGAAGAGGAAGAGGAGGAGGAGGAGGTGGACGAGAAGAGACAAAATTTAGAGACGCATATGCACACTGAGACAAAGAGAAAAAGTGGACGAGGAAAATAAATTAAAGAGAAGAATGAGAATGTGAGAGGAGGTGATAGAAGAAAAATAAATTGGAATAAAAACGACAGAGGGACAAATTAATAGACAGATAAACACGGATGTAATTACACCTACATGATGCAGGTAGGTAGGTTACCTTTTTACTTACATTGGTATGTACATTTTTTATTATGTATTTACTTTGTACCTACATGAATTCTAAATGTTGTCCCTGTCATATTAGATACACTAGATTTTCCCTTTTCATTAGGTAGAATTTCATTAGGGGGATCTAGAATGTAGAGCAAGTTTAAGGTTCTGTTTGGAGAAAAACAACATTTTATTTTTACATCAATTTGTAATAACGCAGACTGCTTTTTATTGGCGCATTAGGGGCGCTCCCCTGGGAATTATGACCGGTACATTCTAACTTCTTTTCCTCTCCCAGGGTCGCTCACATGGGGGTCCAATGAGGTTTATCCAGTACCATTTGCCGGGCCCAATTAAGCTTCTCATAGGGGGCCGGAGCCAGTAGTTTTTTAAAAAGGAAAATAAAATACGACCATATACCTAGTCTTCTCCTTCTTCTTTTTCAGACGGGATCGGCATTTTTCGTCAGACTCTCAATCAGCCCTAAGGTGATTGCTTTAGGCTGACATCTGACAATGTTGAGGCGAGGGGCCAATTCTATAGGGGGCCCGGTTATAGGCTGTAGGCTGTAGGCCGGCCCTGCTTTTCTCCCTTCTTACCTATATTATCGCTACCTATATTTATACTCCCCAATTCCCATTTTCCTTCCGTAGTCCCCATTTTCCCTCCCTCATCTTCCAATCGTTGTAATATTTAGCTGTTTTGTCCAGTTCTTTCTGTAGGAGCTTTATTTCTTTATTGGATAAGTTTCCCGTTCTATATATTATCCCTACCTATATTTATACTCCCCAATTCCCATTTTCCTTCCCTAGTCCCCATTTTCCCTCCCTCGTGTTACGTAACTTTATTGGGTCATCAAGAGCGGGCATGCAAATTGAAAACACATTGTCTGTAATAAAGTCGTAAAAACACATCGGTCCCTTTATGGTGAAACAAGGATGAACATTTTGTGGGAAAATTTGTGCTTCTCGATATATCAATCTAGAAAAGGGGTTTCCCAGACGTATTCCGGGCACAGGCACTTTCCCCCAAAGTTGTAATGGGGATAAAACTAAGTGAGATTTTTTTTTTTTCAATTTCATTAAGGTAGGTACGAAGTTGCGTACACATATAAAGATTTTGTGGTAAAATTTGTGCTTCTCGATATATCAATCTAGAAAAGGGGTTTCCCAGACGTATCCCGGGCACAGGCACTTTCCCCCAAAGTTGTAATGGGGATAAAACTAAGTGAGATTTTTTTTTTCAATTTCATTAAGGTAGGTACGAAGTTGCGTACACATATAAAGCTGTGTCCACCCACTTTGGGTCATCCAAAGTCGACGCCGTCGGTCGATGTCGACTGTTATCGTACACTGCCTCTACAACAAACATAGATTCACCTCGTCGATCGACCATCGATTGATTGACGGCGCGGAGTCGACAATGTCAGGACACAGCCTAAGAGAGAATTCTTTTCTCGTCTTCAGATTTGTCTCCTGCTCTAATATTTCAAGGGGGAACTAGAGTTGCATGGAGGGGTGCTTTAATCTTATTTTCACCGTGGGACGATAGTTTCTTTTGTCGAACGTGGGAAAAAGAGGATTAATTCTGTGAGGAAATAGATGCAGGATTAGGAGAAATAAAAAAGGTATCAAAGAATATTATTGTGGAGGAGGAAAGGAAGTAGAATTAGAAAAACAACATAATATGTATGTAGAGGAAAGAACGGTGAAAAAAGGTAGCTATTAAATAATTGTGAAGGAGGCGGAGGAGGAAGAGGAAGAGGAGGAGGAGGAGGTGGACGAGAAGAGACAAAATTTAGAGACGCATATGCACACTGAGACAAAGAGAAAAAGTGGACGAGGAAAATAAATTAAAGAGAAGAATGAGAATGTGAGAGGAGGTGATAGAAGAAAAATAAATTGGAATAAAAACGACAGAGGGACAAATTAATAGACAGATAAACACGGATGTAATTACACCTACATGATGCAGGTAGGTAGGTTACCTTTTTACTTACATTGGTATGTACATTTTTTATTATGTATTTACTTTGTACCTACATGAATTCTAAATGTTGTCCCTGTCATATTAGATACACTAGATTTTCCCTTTTCATTAGGTAGAATTTCATTAGGGGGATCTAGAATGTAGAGCAAGTTTAAGGTTCTGTTTGGAGAAAAACAACATTTTATTTTTACATCAATTTGTAATAACGCAGAAACTTATTTTATTGTTGTCTCTTTTTTTCATTGAAGGTATTTCATTAAAGTTCGTATATGGAACGTCAATAATAAAAGAGGAAGACTAGCTATTGTTAACTCACAGTCAATTTGTATTGCACTTTTTGCTATTTCCTCGAAGACTCCGTATATACTCCAATTATTTCCACCCTTATCATACTCGGGTTACAGCAAGAATATGTCAGATTTGAGGTTTCGGTCCATTTTCGACAACCCTTCCCTTCCTCGGCCTCCATTTATCTTTCCGCTTTTCATGTTGTCAGTGGCGTAGTGTGAATGTAATACTTATACTGTGACATTACACCCACATCGAATTTACCCCTCACCTGTATTCCCCTCATTCAGGGTCTTCTTCTTCTACGTCTTCTTCTTTTTCTTCTTCGCTTTTTCCCGTGTTCAGACGGGGTTAATGGTTTTCGTCAGCTGCTCAATCAGCCCTAGGGCGATTGAGGGCTGACGTTTGGTTTTGGCTACAAAATTTTACCAGTGGATGTCCTTCGCACACAACCTTTGCTATTTCTTTAGCAACTAGCAAGGGGAAAGGTTGGTATCTTCACTGGTCAAAGTCCCCCAGCTAAACTAAGCTGGTCCACTCCTTGTTTAAGGTCCTGCAGCCAGACCCTTCCTCTTATTCAGTCATTGTGCCATTTTCTGAGAGAGTTCTACAGTTTACACCACTGATGGCATATTCTCTATTACATCAATGTCTCTTTGTTGTCTACAAGTCTATTATTCGTCTCTATGCAGAGAAGTGGGAATGAGAGGAGAGAGAGGGAGGGATATGTAGCTAGCGAGGAAGAGAGAGTAGGAAAAGGGAGAAAAGGAAAAGAGAGGTTTCAAAGTAATGAAGACTTTTCTTTCCTGTAATGAGAATTGATTTTGTACTTCGCGAGGTGAAATTCTGATCCAAAGGTCAAAGGTTGGTGGTTCGAAGTTTGTAGTTTTGCGGAACGACATTTCTGACAAGCGCATTCATGCTTAACACAATTAAACTTGTCTCCTTTAGTTCGAAGTTTGTAGTTTTGCGGAACGACATTTCTGACAAGCGCATTCATGCTTAACACAATTAAACTTGTCTCCTTTATGGAAAAAATGGGAAGAAAAATACACAGCCATAAAATAAATGAAGACCTCAAAGAGCTTTTTCCATACTTTTTTTGTTTACAAGAACTCGGCAGAGGCTTATCTATAACACTCAACGTCTCTGTAAGGTCGATAAGAATGAAGAGATGACTATTATCTATGGCATCAAGTTCCTGGCTATGACCACAATGGTGATTGGACATAAGGTTATTCTACTCGTGGGCAACAATGTGCAGAACAAGGACCGGATTGAGAGGGTAAGTTGTGATTGGATTAGCTCTGAAGCTGTGTCCACTCTAATGTCATAAAAGATCCAATCAGATTGCAGTGACCAAGGGCGTTTATTAAAGCCAATGGCCCTACTTATACCAATACCACTTATACCAAAGCTGTGCCCACACATAGTCGACGCCGTCAATCTACGAGGTGAATCTACATAATATGTTATCTAGGCAGTGTACAGTTTCAGTAATAGACAACCATCGATCTACGGCGTTGACCATGTGTGGACACAGTTTTATACAAGGAATTAGTGCAGTTTATTTGGTTTCTCACAGTGGTGGTCATAGAATAGAATAGAATATAGGTGGAGAATAGAATAGAATAGAATAGGTGTAGAATGAAATAGAATAGGTCATACTGGGAAGCAGAGATTGTATTTAGTATATTTAGACCGAAATTGATCGATGTCGATTCGATTGAAATATTATGTAGGTACATAGGTACTAGGTACCTACCTACTTTTTATACCGATAGGAATTTGCTATGAGTAATAAGCTTAAGGAATACCTATAGGGATTCGCAATAGGGGAAAATATTATGGGCTTCATTTGGGCCACAATCAGGGATCTCCTTCAATCGGACAGCCTCTCCCCCAATTCCGCCAGATTAAGCTACTCTCGAGCCTTCTCCATTATCTATAACACTCAACGTCTCTGTAAGGTCGATAAGAATGAAGAGATGACTATTATCTATGGCATCAAGTTTCTGGCTATGACCACTATGGTGATTGGACATAAGGTTATTCTACTGGTGGGCAACAATGTGCAGAACAAGGACCGGATTGAGAGGGTAAGTTGTGATTGGATTAGCTCTAAAGCAGTATCCACTCTAATGTCATAAAAGATCTAATCAGGTTGCAGTGACCAAGAGCGTTTATTAAAGCCGATGGCCCTACTTATACCAATACAACTTATACCAAAGCTGTGCCCACACATAGTCGACGCCGTCAATCTACGAGGTGAATCTACATATGTTATCTAGGCAGTGTACAGTTTCAGTAATAGACAACCATCGATCTACGGCGTCGATCATGTGTGGACACAGTTTTATACAAGGATAAGGAATTACTCACTGGAAACCAAAGTCTGT
Organism: Diaphorina citri; assembly: GCF_000475195.1. Lineage (NCBI taxonomy): Eukaryota > Metazoa > Arthropoda > Insecta > Hemiptera > Psyllidae > Diaphorina > Diaphorina citri. The sequence continues at coordinate 123,685 of NW_007378248.1, read as the reverse complement.
AGACGAAACATTTGTAGTTATTTGTGTATTGAGATTAGTGAAGCTTTGTACTTTTTGATGATATGCCCGGATATCCGGATAATCATAACGAAAACGAGCTTTGTTTCCGGCTCATGCTCAGCAAATGTGCACCTGCAGAGACTTTAGAGTTTGGTTTTCATTATTGGAAATTATTGCTTTATTGCGGAATTCCATACATTTATTGAGTATGAGGAAAAACATACGAATTTTACAGAAAACAATACACCATTGCTATATGTAAACTTTTAAGTTTTTTTCCCTCCTTAACGCAGCGTAGGAAGGTAGGAGCCTTTTCGATGATATGCCCGGATATCCGGATAATCATAACGAAAACGAGCTTTGTTTTCGGCTCATGCTCAGCAAATGTGCACCTGCAGAGACTTTAGATTTTGGTTTTCATTATTGGAAATTATTTCTTTATTGCGGAATTCCATACATTTATGAGTATATGAGGAACAACATAGGAATTTTACAGAAAACAATACACCATTGCTATATGTAAACTTTTAAGTTTTTCAAGTTTTTTTCCCTCCTTAACGCAGCGTAGGAAGGTAGGAGCTAGGAACATTTTTCTTTCTAAAAATTTGGACCGATTGCAATACTTTCATTACTAGTATAGCTCCGCTATACTGTAGTAATAGAAAGTTATTTCTTTATTGCGGAATTCCATACATTTATGAGTATATGAGGAACAACATAGGAATTTTACAGAAAACAATACACCATTGCTATATTGACTAGAAAGTTTTTTCCCTCCTTAACGTAGCGTAGGAAGGTAGGAGCTATTAGGAACATTTTTCTTTCTTTCTACTTAGAAACTTAAAAGTTTGGCAGAGGTATGTAAGTCATACATGGTTCGTCCCCCTCCCTTTTCGTTGGCATCCATTATCGTTTCCCAGAGTCAACCCTAACTTGCCTAGCATCTTTTCAAAAACAAAATACAAAAGTACAACAAGCTTTTCCACGTTTCCGAAAAAAGAAAGTGCAAAACTCGTGTTTTTTTTTTTAACTTTAATAAAAAAGTTCGTCGTTTTTCTAAAGATAGCGTGGTTTCTAAAGAAAAGGGGGAAGAAGAGATAGTAAAAGTAGATCCCCATTTTCCTGTTAGACATTAGATTACTGTCAAATGCCACTGCTCTTACCTTAGAGTACCAGGAAGCTTTTCAAGTTTTTTTTTTTTTAATATATAACCATTTATTTATAAACATACATAAACACAAATCATCTCAATATAAATAAGTAATACCTATACATATGGCTTACTCTTTACCCATGGAGCAATTTAAAATATTAAATGCTCTCTATCGGATAAAGAGGAGTTCAAGTTTTAGATATCTGTATACAAAATGATTAGGAAAAAAAAGATTAGATATTTAAGAAAAGATAAAATGGAAAAATTTTAATCTTAGGAAACATGTATGTAAATTTGTAAATGAATATGTATTAGAATAATAGGTACCTTATTCTAATACATATTCTTTAATAGAATAGAATAGAATATATAGGTGTAGAATAGAATAGAATAGGTGTAGAATGAAATAGAATAGGTCATACTGGGAAGCAGAGATTGTATTTAGTATATTTAGACCGAAATTGATCGATGTCAATTCGTTTGATATATTATGTAGGTACATAGGTACCTACTTTTTATACCGATGGGAATTTGCTATGAGTAATAAGCTTAAGGAATATAGGAATTCGCAATAGGGGGAAATATTATGGGCTTCAATGTTGAAAGAATTGACGGTCAAATTCAAACCTTTGAACCTTTCTATTTATAAGTCTGTCTATGAATGAGGAATAAAGAATTGACGGTCAAATTCAAACCTTTGAACCTTTCTATTTATAAGTCTGTCATTGAATGAGGAATCCCGGAAAATTTAAAATAATTTTAATAATAATTCAAATAATTTGACCCAGATTTTCAAATAGTCGAAAAACGCTCCCCGTGTACTTGGGTTTCCGGGCTACAGGCAATTGACGCAAACAGCCCCCGAAATATCGTGGAACACTTCAAACGAAAATTTACCCTTTTGAGGTTGAACAAACTGGAATAAAATTATTAAAGTCCATTTCGAAATGTTGAAATAAGGATTCACACAGGGTAAACATCCTGAAGTCTTGTAGACTTTATTCAGATCAAAATACATAAATATGGGTGGTTAATGGAAAATGAAAACAACAATGAGTATATTGGGAGGTAATCTAAAAATGGGGTTCTTGTTTTAAAGCTTTTATTTATGATTCAAAGTTCAAAATTACTAATGGTCAGCACGTTGAATGCATCCTCCCAGCGGCTTCCTGGGTCTCTTATTGGTCCTCGTCATTTGGGCCACAATCAGGGATCTCCTTCAATCGGACAGCCTCTCCCCCAATCCCGCCAGATTAAGCTACTCTCGAGCCTTCTCCATTATCTACAACACTCAACGTCTCTGTAAGGTCGATAAGAATGAAGAGATGACTATTATCTATGGCATCAAGTTCCTGGCTATGACCACTATGGTGATTGGACATAAGGTTATTCTACTCGTGGGCAATAATGTGCAGAACAAGGACCGGATTGAGAGGGTAAGTTGTGATTGGATTAGCTCTAAAGCAGTATCCACTCTAATGTCATAAAAGATCCAATCAGATTGCAGTGACCAAGAGCGTTTATTAAAGCCGATGGCCCTACTTATACCAATACCACTTATACCAAAGCTTTGTCCACACATAGTCGACGCCGTCAATCTCGAGGTGAATCTACATTATGTTATCTAGGCAGTGTACAGTTTCAGTAATAGACAACCATCGATCTACGGCGTCGATCATGTGTGGACATTGTTATATACAAGGATAAGGAATTACTCACTGGAAACCAAAGTCTGTAGACGAAACATTTGTAGTTATTTGTGTATTGAGATTAGTGAAGCTTTGTACTTTTCGATGCACCCTTCCCCATCAATACACTTTCCAATCCCATCAATACACTTCGTCATCAACACACTTTCCCATCAATACTGTGGAGGAAAATGCACATTCCAAAAATGGGAAGAAAAATACACAGCCATAAAATAAATGAAGACCTCAAAGAGCTTTTTCCATACTTTTTTTGTTTACAAGAACAAACATTGACTGTTTCTTTGATTAAAAAAAACTCAACTCGGCAGAGGCCACATTGTTGCTCAGGTTATTGAAAAAATTATTTTCAATTTTCATCATTGTTCAATGGAGAAGCCTGCAACATGCAACAGCCTGTGGAAGCCAGAAACCTTTGTTCAATTTATGAACAGTGGCTGGTTGAGAGAGAGAGAGAGAGAGAGAGAGAGAGCGAGAGAGAGAAGAGAGAGAGAGAGAGAGAGAGAGAGAGAGAGAGAGAGAGAGAGAGAGATAGAGAGAGGAGGAGGAGGAGGAGGAGAAAGAGGAGAAAGAGAAGGAACTTTGACTTTATTTAGGTATAAATTGACTGGGGGAAAGGGTATGAGCGGAAGATATAGGTATTTTAGATATAGGTATTTTACAAAGTGACAAATTTCTCTGAAATTCAGGCAAGCATAATCTACCAAATAAAAATTTCGAATTAAACATTTTCCTCTTTATTTTTCAATAAATATACCCATTTATAGTAATTCGGACAACTGAAATTCAGGCAAGCATAATCTACCAAATAAAAATTTCGAATTAAACATTTTCCTCTTTATTTTTCAATAAATATACCCATTTATAGGAATTCGGACAACAATTCTTTTGCAGTAAAATACATACATTAGTACAGAAACTCATTTGCAAATAACGTCATCTTTTTCGAGAAAACACAAGTTTGCCATGTGTAAGTGTTGCAAGCACATGATAGCCATTATTGTTCTTATGTACTTTATCTTTTGATCATGAACACAGCTTGAAACAAATGACTCCAGAAGCAAAAGATCGACCTGAAAAGGTTTGTCAGCCTTTCAGAAACCTCCTGTATCTATCCAGTGGAAAAACAGTGAAATATTTGGAAGAACATGTGATTATTTTTTGGCTGGAAAGGAATCGATAACGTGTCCCCTTGAACTGGAAAGAACTTGAATTGAAGTAACAACTGAAGAGTTCTGCAAAAGTAATGTGAATAAATTTCCATTAGTGAATCTGAATTTTCTTTGAGATTTCAAGTGACAGAAGTGGAATAATATTATAATAATTATGAACAAAGCAATACTTACTGATTATAATAATTAGTAATAGATACCTAGGTATTACAAATTACAAAATTTAGATAATAAAACAAAAGAAATAATTTGATACAATTAAATGTCTCAAGTGTTTTTCTTGGTATTTAGGTACAGAGTAGGTAGCTATTGTTGAAATTAATAGATTTAATAAATAATTCAAAATTTTGATAAATGATTCAAAAGTTTCATAATATGCTGACAGAGCTTAAATTGTCATTTAATCACGTAGTCATTGATCCCTTTGATGTGAATACTTACCAATAATTAGAAACCCTTTAAATAATGTAATAAAAGTTTAATTTTGAAATCTCCATGAATTTTCATTCTCCTAAATATATTTTTAAAAACTTTTTGTGGCTTTTTTCAATACAATCCTTGAAAATTGACAACATTAACGAAGTGATCTAACAGTTTTCCAGAGTGTAACCAATATAAGCTACCGTGTCAGTATGAGAGATCTGTATTGGTGTGACTACGTTAAATATACATGCGTGTGTATTGTTTGGTCCTATCTAATCTTTTATCATATCATTTGTTAATTTCATTGGACGTCCCATTTTACATGGGGTTCCCATTTCACCATTAGTGGACATGAGGACAGAAGATTCTTTCACGTAAATCTGCTTTGAAAAGTTTGAAAAAGGCTGGAGAAAATTTGAAATTGCAGGCCTAACGAAGGCAATTTTACAGCCTAACTTTCAAGAAAAGTTGTAGGTGAGTATTAATTACATTGGACGTCCCATTTTACATGGGGTTCCCATTTCGCCATTAGTGGACATGAGGACAGAAGATTCTTTCACGTAAATCTGCTTTGAAAAGTTTGGAAAAAGGCTGGAGAAATTTTGAAATTGCAGGCCTAACGAAGGCAATTTTACAGCCTAACTTTCAAGAAAAGTTGTAGGTGAGTATTGCAGGCCTAATAAGGATTCACACAGGGTAAACATCCTGAAGTCTTGTAGACTTTATTCAGATCAAAATACATAAATATGGGTGGTTAATGGAAAATAAAAACCACAATGAGTATATTGGGAGGTAATCTCAAAATGGGGTTCTTGTTTTAAAGCTTTTATTTATGATTCAAAGTTCAAAATTACTAATGGTCAGCGGCTATATCACGTTTGGAGGCCTCTCCCTTCGATTTAGAATTTTTCATACAAAAAATTACCAAGTGAATAAAAAGGAATTAATTTGATTGAAGTCAATCTTAGAATCCAGTATTCTTTAATTATTTTGTCCCTGGGAATCGAACCGGAGTCCCTTCGGTTATCAATCCAATGTGCTAGCAACGGAAATGAGATTGTTGATAAGTGAAAATAATCCTATAACACTGAATTGACTGAATGCATCCAAAAAATCACTGTTAAGCAGCGGTGCCGATGGTTGGTATTAGGACAAGCCGACTGTGTTCCTAGAACGCACTTTACCTATATACTCTTACTTATGTGGCACATGTACAATTACGTAAAGCTAGGCCTGTCCATCTGATAACGAATTGTTTTGTTTGACAGTTTGTGTACTAGTAGAGTTGTTGTGGTGGCAGTACGTAGTTAGTCGCTGATGGAAAGTGTTAAATACCTAACCCTTTTGTAAACTTGAAATTGAAATAATTTCAATATAAAAAATTGAATATCAAGTGTAATGTGACGTATAATATTTCTAGATTTTCTAGTAGCGCGGTCAAACTTTCTTGACTTAATGTGGGATCAACTAGTTACACATTGAGTGCATTTGTACGATCATCGATTTTTGTGTATTCTATTTTGTGCACAATAGAAAAATTCTGTTTTCATTCCAACGAACAAGGGTACTGTGGCTTTGGCTTTTTGCACTGACGCCATGACGTAACTAAAAAGCTAGAAATATGTTGAAAATTTCAACTTGAAATAGACGGATGGTCTGGTACTTTGTAGAGACGTACCGACAGCTAATACATACCAACCCACAGCTATAGGTCACGGTTAGTTAAATTCGGTACTCTAAAACGAGAGCCAACCTCAGTGGTGTAGTGGTTAGCTGTGGACTTGGGATCTGGAGGTTGGTGGTTCGAGTCCAAGTCATAAAATTTATCCAAGTGTAACCTAAGGGGAACGACATTGGGGACAAGCATAGCTTGGGGAACTATACGTTAGCTGTGGACTTGGGATCTGGAGGTTGGTGGTTCGAGTCCAAGTCATAAAATTTATCCAAGTGTAACCTAAGGGGAACGACATTGGCGACAAGCATAACTTGGGGAACTATACTCAACACAATTCAAATTCATTTCAATTGTCTTGTTTATCCTGACAAAATGAGACTGAAAAGTATCTTTAGTCCCCCAGAAAACGTATTATAATTCTCTATAATAAACAAAATAGAATACACAATGATCGATGCACTCAATGTGTAACTAGTTGATCCCACATTAAGTCAAGAAAGTTTGACCGCGCTACTAGAAATATTATACGTCACATTACACTTGATATTTTTTTTTTATATTGAAATTATTTCAATTTCAAGTTTACAAAAGGGTTAGGTATTTAACACTTTCCATCAGCGACTAACTACGTACTGCCACCACAACAACTACTAGTACACAAACTGTCAAACAAAACAATGCGTTATCAGATCGACAGGCCTAGCTTTACGTAGTGGTACATGTGCCACATAAGTAAGAGTATATAGGTAAAGTGCGTTCTAGGAACACAGTCGGCTTGTCCTAATACATTTCAATTGTCTTGTTTATCCTGACAAAATGAGACTGAAAAGTATCTTTAGTCCCACAGAAAACGTATTATAATTCTCTATAATAATTAGCTTTTATTGTGCACAAAATAGAATACACAATGATCGATGATCGTACAAATGCACTCAATGTGTACCTAGTTGATCCCACATTAAGTCAAGAATGTTTGACCGCGCTACTAGAGATATTAGGTATAGGGTATACGGTATACGTCACATTACACTTGATATTCAATTTTTTATATTGAAATTATTTCAATTTCAAGTTTACAAAAGGGTTATTTAACACTTTCAAACAGCGACTAACTACGTACTGCCACCACAACAACTACTAGTACACAAACTGTCAAACAAAACAATTCGTTATCAGATCGACAGGCCTAGCTTTACGTAGTTGTACATGTGCCACATAAGTAAGAGTATATAGGTAAAGTGCGTTCTAGGAGCACAGTCGGCTTGTCCTAATACCAACCATCGGCACCGCTGCTTAACAGTGATTTTTTGGATGCATTCAGTCAATTCAGTGTTATAGGAATACCTAGCTGATTCTTTTCGGATGCATCCAACGTGATATGGCCGCTGACCATTAGTAATTTTGAACTTTGAATCATAAATAAAAGCTTTAAAACAAGAACCCCATTTTGAGATTACCTCCCAATATACTCATTGCTCCTGAGGGAATCACATCGATGTCAGGAGAATTGGTGGACCAACATTTTGTTCGTCAATAACTTCTTCAATGAGAATCAGATGGTAAGATTTTTTTTTTTTTTTACTTTCTATTACCCTTACGTATAGGGAACCTTTGGAAGGTCAAGAGAAAGTATTGTTTATGTATGTGTTTAGTGGATGTGCCAAAATAATCAAATCTTCATACCTAACATCAGCCCTCGAGAAGAGAGAGAGAGAGAGAGAGAGAGAGAGAGAGAGAGAGAGAGAGAGACCTTTTTCCGAAGAGGTTTGATAGAGAAACCTGTAATAACCGATGTCTTATCGTCCCGAAATCAAAGAGAGGAGGACAGGAAAGGAGAAAGCCGTTCCGAGAACGAACCTTTGGGATAAAGTCCGTTCCGTTCCGAGAACAAACCGATAAAGTCCGTCCCGTTCCGAGAACAAACCTTTGGGATAAAGTCCGTCTGTTTGGGATAAAGTTCGTCCCGGGAGGTAATCGAGCCCGCGACTTGGCGCTTACAAGGCATGCACGCTACCTTCTAAGGTCTAATCTAAGGTAACTAAACTGGCTCAATGGGAAGCTTTCCAGAGCAAATAAATACAAAAAATATCAATAAATCTGTAAATAAATAGTTACATGAATTGACATTTTGTGAACTTATTAATGCCTTGATTTGTGAGCTTCCTGTTTTGTTTGTGAAGGAAAGTGAGATCATAAATTTTCTTACACCAAACTTAAAACCTTTCCCAGCAGGTAGCAGGATATAGTTTTTGGCATTAGAAATGTTTCCTAATGTTAACCAGGGGCATCAGGGCTCTGTCTTAGTTTCGTGACCATAGGAAATTAATTAGAAGCATCTGTAATAAATAAATATTATTAGATGTAAGCGTACGTATGATAATATTTATTACTACCTAATTATTATGTCTGGAGAGTTTTCTGGCAAAATCTATGAATTTCAAATTACATGGCATTGAACGAAACTAGAACAAATTTTCCACCTACTTTAATTACTTATCAACCTGGAAATGAGAGCAGGTTGAGATCTAGGCGCACGGCAGTGCTTCCAGGGCTTACCTATACCTATAAGGAGAACAATTTTCTCGGGCTTAGCCACTGAGGAAACGTCTATGAGTAAAGCTAAAATATCTATTCTTCAGAAATCTTGAGATTTCTTTGGTGCCTAACCAGAATCCTTTGGTATCCGAAAATAATCCAAGATATACAGGGTGTCCCTCGAACGACTGTACAACGCTTGAGGGTTAATGCAGGACCTAAAATAAATACCCATTACACAGAACACAGATGGTGACATAGAAGGGTCGGTCTACTATTGATAAGTAGTAGAATAGGTAAGTAAGTAACTTTTTCTTTTTCAACATACCTACATAGTTTGTGCGTTTTCTTTTGAATTTCAGACCCAAGACATATTCGGTGACCTTAGCATGTCCCTATTGGCCTCCTTCGTATTGAACTTACTCCTTGAATCTCCTCTTGATACTTTCCATAAGAAGCTGAAGAGATCCATTCTGAGTAAGTTTGGTTAAGGAGCGTGGTAGCGCTCCGCCAAGTCAAATTAGTTTGACAGCGCTACCAAGAGATGATAAATTGTACTCATACACGGGGAAAAAATTATTATTATTTTTAAATAGTAATAACATTTAATGAATAACCCTTAATTTAAATCATGAATTATTTTTGGTGTAAAAAACACTGTCTTGCTTTTCTATCCCAATATCACCAATGGTGTAGGAAGGGTAGAAGAAGAAGCAGACGAAGAAGAAGAAGAAGAAGAGAAAGCGGGAGAGAAAGAGAGGGGGGAGAGAGAGATGTTAGAGAGGGAAAAAGGGCATTAAATTTAAACCAGAGACTCTTGTACACATCTTTATTATTATTATTATCATCATCTTCTGCTTTCCTCTTGCCTTTCCCTGGTTCCCTTCTTGTCTTTCCCTAGTTTCTCCCTAGTCTGCCTCTGGTTTTTCGTCTTAGACAAAGCGCACTTAATTCACGTGCTACTCGAGATTACTCGAAATTCGAAATGTAGAATAGAGAGAAAAAAGGCAAAGAGATTTTTCAGGGTTTAAATTTCTCTTCCGCAGGATTTAGAAAATCTTGAGATCCTTGAAAAACCAAGTAATTTCGTGCGGAAGAATAAAAGAGCTATTGAAAAAGAAAAGAGAGATAGAAGGCGAGAGAAAAAAGAGAGGAGGTAGAGAAAGGGGGAGGAAGAGGGAGGAGAGAAAAGGGGAGGGAGAGAGGAAGGAGAGAAAGAGAGAGAAAAAAGAGAGGAGGTAGAGAAAGGGGGAGGAAGAGGGAGGAGAGAAAAGGGGAGGGAGAGAGGAAGGAGAGAAAGAGGGGGGGGGAGAAAGGAGGGAGAGGGAATGAAAGGATAAGAGAAATACAGTTTTTGCCGGATTGCAAGTTGGAATACTCGTATGAAGAAAAGCTGAAAATTTTACTCTCATTCCGTAAAAACTAAGAAATGCATAGTATGTAGGTATAGCCGTATAGCCTGTGCAACTGCACCAATCATGGAAATAAACTCTCTAAGAAGTTTTTGCCGGATTGCAAGTTGGAATACTCGTATGAAGAAAAGCTGAAAATTTTACTCTCATTCCGTAAAAACTAAGAAATGCATAGTTTGTAGGTATAGCCTGTGCAACTGCACCAATCATGGAAATAAACTCTCTAAGAGTATCGCATACGTAAGAAAACTTTTACGAATGCCAAAACTTTCAAGTTTACTTGAAACTTTTAAGTTTAAACATTGGACGGGATTTCTAAAAACTTGGAACTCATTCGTCCACTTGTCTATCTATTTTTTTTTTAGCAACTTATACGACCCCACTCAAGTGCCCCATTTCCGAGAGATGTACACCAAAAGTTACAACAGGGCCATCCCCTACGTTATCGGTATCATAGGAGCTTTCTACACCAAACATTTACAACAGACTCAGTTTCAGTTTTCCTCAGTGGTAAGTTCCAGCCTTTACTTTATTTTGCACCCTAGTTATTTGCTATTTTCGTACCTAAAAGGAAATTCTTTCAACAAGTTCACAGAATGAATGTGGTTCTGAACTCTGAACTACTGAAGCGCTGCTAACTTACGTGGCCGTCAAGCGAGTTTTTTTTGCTCAGTTTTTCCTTACCTAGCCTCATTGTGGTATCTGTAGTTTATACTGTCTACATACACGATTTATACAGTACCTATGTCCCAGAAGTCCTGTAAGGTACCCCTTTATCTTTTGGACGGCCAAAATTATTCATTATTATTACTCAATTGTGATTGATCCTGGGATTAGGAAAAGGCATAGGACCCATCTAAAGCCAGGTTCGACCCACCCAGAAGTGGCACTTTTCGGATAAAAATCATCATTTCTCGAGAAATTCAAATAGGACCCCCATTCTATACTAATCATAGGATCAATCAGAAAAAAATTCCTAGCCGTTCAAAAGACAATTTTATTGGGGTACCACCAGTATGTCCCAGGACTTCTGGGACATATAAATGGGGTACCTTACATTACTTCTGAGACATACTGTATATTACTGTATGAGATGACTTTTCTGAAGGCACTTATCAATATCTCGTGATCCATGTTATTCTTATTAATTAATAGTGCTGTACTGCTGGGTATTATACCTATACTTATCATGTAGTCCATTCTATTGATGTATTGTTACTATGGAGTAATAGAGTGCGTGCAAAAGATACTTGTATGTAGATAACTAGATAGGCACTAAGGCTAGCCACTCACCATCAGGTAGACCTGACAAACACGGCGGAAAATCCCGAGTGTGCTCATCAGGTATCAGGAAGACCTGATGGTGAGTGGCTGGCCTAAGAGGGAGCAGGTAAATTTGCCCTTGAGCTTCAACTTCCAACCATTGGTTTCGCGTAATTATTGAATATTTATTTATTTTGTAAAATAGGCATTATACAGGTGTAGTTCCCCGGGACGCTCACAGGGGGGGTTCGTCCGGCCCCATTTCCCATTTTCCCCCGAACTCCTCAAGGGGGCCCAGAGCCAACAATTTTTGTAAAAATCTGGTGTGAACATCACACGACTTTCCTTATCCTATTGAATGATGCTTATTTGACTGTTCTTTTACCCTGACTTTTACAATATCTCTAAACACACGACTTTCCTTATCCTATTGAATGATTCTTATTTGAGTGTTCTTTTACCCTAATTTTTACAATATCTCTAACCGTTTTGTAGCTAAGCTGAAAACCGCCAAAAAACGGTCGAAATCTGTCCAAAAGCGGTCAAAATACCGCCAAGCGCAGCAACCATCTCAACAAAACGTTTTGAGTTGCACCCTTATCACACCATACCTCGGCTGGGATTGAACCCACGCCCTCCTGTTTACCAGGCGAGCGCCTTGACCACCACACCACCGAGGTAGGAATAAGGAGCGTGGTAGCGCTCCGCCAAGTCAAATTAGTTTGACAGCGCTACCAAGAGATGAAAAATTATACTTATACACGGGGAAAAAATCCGCCTTAAATCCCATCCAAGGCCAAGGCGCACTCCTTGTCTCAAAAATTTCTTAGTATTTAAGAAGTTTGCTAAAGTATTCAAGGAGTTTCTTTAGCCAGCCTAGTTATCTTAGTTGGTAGTGCGTCTGCCTTGTAAGCGCTAGGCCGCGAAAGGCTGGAATGGAACCCACGCCCTCCTGTTTAAGAATTTGACCACATAATAATGGAGCTCTAAGGATTAGGTATTAGAGAACGCCTCCGGCGTTGACCTCGCCCAATGGTAACCTTCCGCTCAAGAGTCTATTATTATGTAATTTAAATGAAAATTTCAAACCTAGTTTTCGATTTCCAGATCACATGGAGGCTTCAAAGAGGACTCAAGTTTATCCAATAAGTGCTCAAGTAGGAATAGACAGCAGGAGAACCTATCTAAAACCCACTGGTATCCTGCCAAGATATAAGATCGATCCAGAAGAGAATCAGCCATGAAGAGTCCTGGTTATGCCAACTTGTCTCTGTGATAAATTTGATTTTCTTCTTCTCTCCTCAGTTTTAATAAAACTTTCAATTTCTCTGTTAACGTAGGGTATCTACTTTAGAGATCTTTCGCAATTAGGTAGGATACCTAATCCAACTATCCACTTCTTAGTAAACTGAACCATGAAGAGTCCTGGTTATGCCAACTTGTCTCTGTGATAAATTTGATTTTCTTCTTCTCTCCTCAGTTTTAATAAAACTTTCAATTTTTATTTGTAGAGACTACACTTCCAAATTCATCCTCAAATTTAAGATATTATTTTAAGTTTATCGGTCCTCTTGATAAAATAGTACCTATGTAGGTAACGGCATCCATATATTTTTAGAAGTCTAAATTTTGTCAAACACAATTATTCGTAGTAAATAATTTACAATAAATGTAAGGGTTCCTTTTTTATGAATATCTACTTGATTATTTATTTGAATTTTCAGTTCTTTTTGTTTCAGAGCACCCTTTCTCTACGTAGTTTTGTTGGCATTTGAATAAACTGTTAACGTAGGGTACCTGCTTTAGAGATCTTTCGCAATTAGGTAGGTATTCAACTATCCACTTCTTAGTAAACTGAAGTAGAATTTTCAGTTCTTTTTGTTTCAGAGCACCCTTTCTCTACGTAGTTTTGTTGGCATTTGAATAAACTGTTAACGTAGGGTACCTACTTTAGAGATCTTTCGCTATTAGGTAGGTATCCAACTATCTACTTCTTAGTAAACTGAAGTACCTGATGCGATTTTATTGTCGTTGATATACTAATAAAATGTCTACTAGATCACGATAGAGGCTTTATACAAAAGAAAACCAGTTTTCCACAAGTTATTGCTCAGTTTTTCCTTACCTAGCCTCATTGTGGTATCTGTAGTTTATACTGTCTACATACACGATTTATACAGTACCTATGTCCCAGAAGTCCTGTAAGGTACCCCTTTATCTTTTGGACGGCCAAAAGGCTTTATACAAAAGAAAACCAGTTTTCCACAAGTTATTGCTCAGTTTTTCCTTACCTAGCCTCATTGTGGTATCTGTAGTTTATACTATCTACGTACATACACGATTTATACAGTACCTATGTCTCAGAAGGCCTGTAAGGTACCCCTTTATCTTTTGGACGGCCAAAATTATTTATTACCTATTATTATTTAATTGTGATTGATCCTGGGATTAGGAAAAGGCATAGGACCCATCTAAAGCCAGGTTCGACCCACCCAGAAGTGGCACTTTTCGGATAAAAATCATCATTTCTCGAGAAATTCAAATAGGACCCCCATTCTATACTAATCATAGGATCAATCAGAAAAAAATTCCTAGCCGTTCAAAAGACAATTTTATTGGGGTACCACCAGTATGTCCCAGGACTTCTGGGACATATAAATGGGGTACCTTACATTACTTCTGAGACATACTGTATATTACTGTATGAGATGACTTTTCTGAAGGCACTTATCAATATCTCGCGATCCATGTTATTCTTATTAATTAATAGTGCTGTACTGCTGGGTATTATACCTATACTTATCATGTAGTCCATTCTATTGATGTATTGTTACTTACTCTGGAGTAATAGAGTGCGTGCAAAAGATACTTGTATGTAGATAACTAGATAGGCACTATCCACTCACCATCAGGTAGACCTGACAAACACGGCGGAAAATCCCGAGTGTGCTCATCAGGTATCAGGTAGACCTGATAGTGAGTGGCTGGCCTAAGAGGGAGCAGGTAAATTTGCCCTTGAGCTCCAACTTCCAACCATTGGTCATTGGTTTCGCGTGGTTGTTGAATATTTATTTATTTTGTAAAATAGGTATTATAAATATTACAATTTTGTATGTACCGATGTGCACAAGTTAATAGTAAAATGTCCTTCACACCAATGAAAATCCCCGTGCCAGCCTAGTTACCTCAGAAGGTAAACGTGTGCTGGGGAGAGAGAGCGAGATGGTGGTGCTTGTGGCAATGTGGCATTTGCCAAATTTCTCTTGAACGTGGACGCTTCGATGATTTTCCATTTATGTACTTTGTCCACTGGGATTGACGCGTCCGATTCCGATACCCACTCTTCTATCTCGTCCATTTCTCGTCCTCAAATCTCTCCTACTCGTTAGCATTAGCAGAAACCGGATGTTAGCATAATAGCATGTAGCATAGTTCGCAAGAACCGGAATATTAATCTTCATGTGTCCTTTTGGAGTGATGAGGCACAAATGAAAATTGTAGGTTTTTTTTCTAATTGTAGATCAAGTATTACATCACTGTGAAAAATTCTGCTCATCGATCTGTTCTAAACTGGATGGAGAGGTAAGTTATAAAATGTTGCGCTGTATACAGGGCAACTCAAAATCTGGCCAAGTCCTTACCTACTCGGGCAACTAGGTGTTAGCTGGCGCAGCTACCCTCTCCAGGTTTTTCAGAGGATTGAACTGTTAAAAGTCAGCCTAGTTAGCTTGGTTGGTAGCGCGTCTGCCTTGTAAGCGCTAGGCTGCGGGTTCGATTTCCGCCCGGGGCGGTCATTATCAAACAGTTATATCTGTTCTCGGGCCGGCTGGCGTCCTTCTCTCCTGTCTTCCTCCTCTCTGGCATTTCGGAACGATAAGACATTCGATGTAACAGTTCTCTGTACTCTTGAAATCTTATATTATAAGAACAAGATCCATTCACTCATTCACATTTCACACACTGATCGCTCTATCTCCAGAACCACAACACCTAGAAAGCTGAAATTTGTGAAAACGAGAAAATGTAAGAAAATCTAAGAAAACCGAACGGTAAAAGAGAGTATGTTGAGATTTGACGCATGTAGAGTATATAGATAGGGTAATAGATCTATAGGTGAGTAAAGCCATGTAAAAAGTAGGAAAACTATAGTCATACGTGGAAAGGAGAGGGAGAACAAAACTGAAATGGAGGGATAAGAAGCCTATTTTCCTTTTGTAATGTTAATGTACGACATTACGTTTTTCGGTGGTGGGGATAAAAAATGAGGAGTGGGGATAAAAAATAACGAAAGAAGTAAAAAAACAATGAGGGAATGAGGCGAATCGTAATGCGAGGAAAAAAGCCACATTACAAAATTCGTGAAAGGAGGGGAGGGGAAGTTAATGTAAAGGTAGGAGAACGTAATGTAAGAGAAAGAAAAATTCGAATTAAGCTAATGTACATTAACATTACGAGAGGAAAATAGGCTAAAGGTTGAGGAACACTTGATAGATAGAGGGTATGAAGGAGGGAGGAGGCATTAGATTGGGGGAAGTGGGAGGTTAAAAGGAGGTAAAAAATTCAACCAAGCTCCATGTTGCTTAGCCTGAAGGTACGTCTCTTCGACTTGTAATGCCGCCACTGGTCGCTACTCGATTAAAGCAGCTACTCAATTGTCCTCACGAGGCTGAGTGCACCCCGAACTTCAGAGCCGAAAAAAACCTTGGCCCCGCCGGGAATCGAACCCGGACCTCCTGTGTGCAAGCCTAGTGTAATACCCACTCGGCCACGGAGGTTGCTAAACATAAAATAATTTACGGTGGTACCTATACGTATACTGTAAAGATCAGGTGTTTCATTGCACGTAATAGAATAGGGACCTGTACCACCCGGACCTCCTGTGTGCAAGCCTAGTGTAATACCCACTCGGCCACGGAGGTTGCTACACATAATAAAATAATATACGGTGGTACCTTTACGTATACTGTAAAGATCAGGTGTTTCATTGCACGTAATAGAATAGGGACCTGTACTTATCTTACCTAGGTATCTATCGTAATATTATTTGAGTGTTTCACCAGGTGACACATGGCTGGGATGACACATCTTCTGTTGCAATAGAAGGGCTTGATGGTGATTCAACTGTTTAATCTTTTAGATACCCTTCTCACGTAGAAGAAGAATAGACAACCCTTAAGCTGTGTCCACACATAGTCGACGCCGCGCCGTCGATTGACGTCGACTGAAACCGTACACTGTCTTAGATAGATTCACCTCGTCGATCGACGGCGTCGACTATATGTGAACACAGCTTTTAGGAAACCTTTATTGGAGTGTGTTGGGGGCCTATCTGGTACAAACAGCGGAATTCAATTTAAAATACCTATAGATAAATTGATTAAAAATACTGTCGTAGACGCTGGAGGTTCGTATCTTGTTTAAGGTCGGCCCGGACCTGGCGACGGACGCGACGCTGGGTGGCTGGGGAAGACTTGGTGAATGAAAACACAACACGACTAGTTGCTTAACTTATCACAATAAAATTATTGTCGGGCTTTATTTCCTAACTCGTTGTTGCCCCAGCAGAAGCAGACTTCCAACCCAGAATGTCTTTTGGTTGCTCTGGTACACACGCTTGAAACTGTTTGTTTATTTGGCGGTCACGTCCACTTCTAGGTTCAATGATCTCTTCTATCTGAGTTGGCGAACGCAACCTTCGGAAAAGATTGTGTTGCTTCCTCCGACTCAGCTCTGGGATCATTGAATCTTGGACTCTCTACTGATGGTAGCGATGATCATCCCTACGACAGTACGAATATAAAAAAGTAAAAAAAAGGAGACAGAAAAAAAAATGATATAAATCAACTCCGATTAAAATGTGTAAATTTATGATTCAATCTCTTAGAGATCTTTATTAAAACCGGAAGTAAAAAGATAATAGATCAGTTGCGCTTACTTGGATGATGTTTCAAAGTCATAGAGCAGGAAAAATGAGGACCAACAGAATTTTTCTTTTTCTTCTAAGACTTCAAGATCCCGAGATAAATCGATTTAAAAAATACCGGTAAATCGTTACCCGGACCTCCTGTGTGCAAGCCTAGTGTAATACCCACTCGGCCACGGAGGTTGCTACACATAATAAAATAATATACGGTGGTACCTATACGTATACTGTAAAGATCAGGTGTTTCATTGCACGTAATAGAATAGGGACCTAGGTATCTATCGTAATATTATTTGAGTGTTTCACCAGGTGACACATGGCTGGGAATGCTGGGATGACACATCTTCTGTTGCAATAGAAGGGCTTGATGGTGATTCAACTGTTTAATCTTTTAGATACCCTTCTCACGTAGAAGATGAATAGACAACCCTTAAGCTGTGACCACACACATAGTCGACGCCGCGCCGTCGATTAAGATGACACATCTTCTGTTGCAATAGAAGGGCTTGATGGTGATTCAACTGTTTAATCTTTTAGATACCCTTCTCACGTAGAAGATGAATGGACAATTGGACAACCCTTAAGCTGTGACCACACAGATAGTCGACGCCGCGCCGTCGATTACCATTGACGTCGACTGAAACCGTACACTGTCTTAGATAGATTCACCTGTTCACCTCGTCGATCGACGGCGTCGACTATGTGTGAACACAGCTTTTAGGAAACCTTTATTGGAGTGTGTTGGGGGCCTATCTGGTACAAACAGCGGAATTCAATTTAAAATACCTATAGATAAATTGATTGAAAATACTGTCGTAGACGCTGAGGTTCGTATCTTGTTTAAGGTCGGCCCGGACCTGGCGACGGACGTGACGCTGGGTGGCTGGGGAAGACTTGGTGAATGAAAACACAACACGACTAGTTGCTTAACTTATCACAATAAAATTAATGTCGGGCTTTATTTCCTAACTCGTTGTTGCCCCAGCAGACTTCCAACCCAGAATGTCTTTTGGTTGCTCTGGTACACACGCTTGACTTCTAGGTTGAATGATCTCTTCTATTTGAGTTGGCGAACGCAAACTTCGGATAAGATTGTGTTGCTTCCTCCGACTCAGCTCTGGGATCATTGAATCTTAAAGGTGGACTCTCTACTAATGGTAGCGATGATCATCCCTACGACAGTACGAATATAAAAAAGTAAAAAAAGGGAGACAGAAAAAAAAAAAAAAATTGACTTCCAACCCAGAATGTCTTTTGGTTGCTCTGGTACACACGCTTGAAACTGTTTGTTTATTTGGCGGTCACGTCCACTTCTAGGTTGAATGATCTCTTCTATCTGAGTTGGCGAACGCAACCTTCGAAAAAGATTGTGTTGCTTCCTCCGACTCAGCTCTGGGATCATTGAATCTTAAAGGTGGACTCTCTATTGGTAGCGATGATATTCGCTACCGAATATACGAATATCATCCCTACGACAGTACGAATATAAAAAAGTAAAAAAGGGAGACAGAAAAAAATGATATAAATCAACTCCGATTAAAATGTGTAAATTTATGATTCAATCTCTTAGAGATCTTTATTAAAACCGGAAGTAAAAAGATAATAGATCAGTTGCGCTTACTTGGATGATGTTTGAAAGCTAATCTAGGTTTTTTTCTTCATTTCAATGTTTTTTTCTTCTTTTTTATGTAGGAAAACCTTAATAACACGCACAAAAATAGAAAAAAAATCTTGCGTCAAATTAATACCGATCTTACGTCAATTTAATCATGTTTACTTACATGTTTAACAATTTTGTTTTTTTAAATTGCCTATACGATACATTCTTTGTCATCAGCGGCTTTCTCAGCGCCCACCAACTGGTTCAGCATTTCAACCGCTCCAAAAATGTGGACTTTGTCCTGATCGTCTTAGATAGAATAGTGAGGTGAGAAACTTACTTATTTACTTGTGGGTACTTATTTACCTACTTACTTAGGAGAAGAAGAAGAAGGAGGAGGAGAAGGAAAAGAAGAAGGAGAAATAATAATAATAATAATAATAACGGAGGAAACGTCTTCCGGTTTTCCTCTTTTTCATTCAATTTTCCTTTTTCCTTTGACAAGGAAATGATTTTCTTTTTCCCTTCGTTTTTCCAGGTTTCCGTTTTGTCAACTATTCTAACCGGTGAGATAGTGTGGGAGGTGTAGGAACATTTATCAGAGAAAATATCTCGCGGAACCCTTGCCGTCAGCTCGCGGAACCCCTAGGTTCCGCGGAACACCAATTAAGAAACACTGCCCCAGAGCCTAAATACAAAGTTTCAGCCATTGGTCCGTGTGTCCGTGTCTGTCTGTCTGTCTGTCTGTAAACAAAATATCTCGAGAACGGTAAGAGCTAGAGACTTGAAATTTGGTATGTAGATGTCTAATGTGACAAGGATGCACCTCGAAACGTTTGGTTGAGATAGGTGCTGCTGTTGGCGGTAAGAACAAGAACACCCAAAATAAGCATCATTCAATAGGATGAGGAAAGTCGTGTGATGTTCACACCAGATTTTTTTTTTACTTATTTAATGATAAGTACCTAGGTACTTTTACATATAGATAGTGTTTTTTAAAAATACTATAGGTATGTACGTCACTGTAGTAATTGATCTGTAAAGGTCACCCTAATTATCCACCCCATAGCAGAGCTATTTATAACTCTTTGTTTTGAGCAAGGTGCAAATTATCCCAATTTAATTATCTAGATGTAAGTAGGTATCAATTGGTAAGCTGGTTAATAATCAATCAGGTCTTTTATTAGAACCACTTTACCTAGCTACTTTTCTAGACTTTACTATTTTACCTATACCTAACTCGTACTTGGTCTTTCAATTCGAAGTTACCCGTCCACATTCCATCATCTTTTTGATCCAGAACCAAAAGACGATCCTTGGCATTCACACTTGCTCTAGAATTGGATCAGGTCCTTCTAGAGTCCAGACTAATCTAAGCTTTTAATTTTGTCTCTGAAAACACATGTGGTCGTCAGACGAGACACCTGAACATCAATCACACATTAACCTTGCAGGGTTGTCAGCCTAGTTAACTAAGAAGGTGGCGCATCTGCCCTGTAAAGGCTAGTTTTTTTATGGCTTTACTTAAAGCTAACTAAGGTGGCTAAAACTGATTTAATATCAAAATAAGGTAGACCAAAAAAAGGTTTATAATTAGATATTTATACTTGTACCTAATACCTTACACGAATGATTCACAGAATATAATAATTCACCAACTACACATCTGGTGAGGTTATGAAATTGGTACAAGTAGGAACAACGGATGTAAAAATCCCTTTTCTACGGCAATCTAAAGTCGCTGGACCAAATCAAGGTCACATCTCTGAATCATTAGCAAGTTTGGTTATTTGGGGTTACCCCAGCCCATCTTGTTAGGTACCCTAGTAGGTTTACTAAATAAATAAAGGTACCTATTAGTAATTTTCTGTTGGCCTACCTATCTTCCCCGACTGAACCCAAACTGAGATCAAATTAGAAAAATAACATACGAAACACATACCTACATATGTATGTCTACAAAGTTCTGATGAAAATTCAAGAATTTTCCCCACGAAAGATTTTCTTGTTAGTCGTCTTACTACGTCTACCCACAGCACTGCCTCGCATGCTAGGCAGTCTCCTTGAAGTTTTCCATGGCAGTACTTGATCCGTGTTCTACAATTACAAATTTTTGGTTGACATTTGATGAAAGGGTTGCGCGGGAGCCCCTGCATAATGTGAAATCCCAATAGTTGGGTGACATTGAGGACTTTTTTTCGATACATAACTAATTTAAATAAAACATTTTTTGAACCACCTATTTTTTTATAGGTAGATATTTTAATTTATTGACTTGTCTGTTTCGCGTTACCTCCCTTTTTTATTATTTATATTGATTCGCCTTTGTCTTTTTTTTGTCTTTTTTTTTTCGAGGCACTTTGTCTGTCTAGTATTTTGTTCGCGTTGATTACCTCTTTTTACCTGTGATATGTGTTAAACTTTTGACTCGTTGTTATTGTTAACTTTGTTTTCATTGTTCTTATTGTCAAATCTGTTATTTCATTGTGCCGAGTTTCGTTCTTCATCAAGATGAGAAAAGTGTGTTTCCTGTTGCTTTTGATCAACTTGCTGTCCATGGTTTGGGCCAAGGATCGTTGACTCGTTTTGTTATTGTTAACTTTGTTTTCATTGTTCTTATTGTCAAATCTGTTATTTCATTGTGCCGAGTTTCGTTCTTCATCAACATGAGAAAAGTGTGTTTCCTGTTGCTTTTGATCAACTTGCTGTCCACGGTTTGGGCCAAGGATGGCATGCTTGGATATTGGGAGGGACTCCGGGTAAGGAAATCGGCTTAGAATAGAATAGACAGGTCTTGTATGTAGAATAGAATAGAATAGAATAGACCTTGCAGATTTTAGAATAAACTATGTTTATCCGAAATCGGCTTAGAATAGAATAGACAGGTCTTGTATGTAGAATAGAATAGAATAGACCTTGCAGATTTTAGAATAAACTATGTTTATCCAAAACGGGAATAGGACTGAAAAGTCCCTTCAAGGTCTAATACAATTATTATTAAATATTTTTATATTAGACATCCTAGGTTATAAAGTTATGAAATAGGTAACTACAAAACTTATTACCTTTATATGATACAATGGATACACGTTCCGGTTTTGATCTTATCCGACTCGAGTTTCCTTTTTATATTAGACATCCTAGGTTATAAAGTTATGAAATAGGTAACTACAAAACTTATTACCTTTATATGATACAATGGTTTCGTCCACCTCCGTGGACTTTTTCAAGGAAACTCGAGTCGGATAAGATCAAAACCGGAACGTGTACCTATCCATTGTATCATATAAAGGTAATGAGTTTTGTAGTTACCTATTTCATAGTCTTATACAATGCAGTTGGTACTAAAAAAGAAGATAAAATAGGTATAATAAACAGAGACCGGTAGAATATATGGCACTAAAAAGCAATTATGGCACTTATTTTGGGGAAATATGGCATTTGTTTTCCCAAAATATGGCAAAATGAACTTTTTTTTTTAAAATTAGAGAACCTTACGAGAAATAAAGGAATTTACTATTTACCTATACCTAAGCAGAATTCATTGTAAATATTGTATTGTAAAAAACATTGTAAAATCCTAATAAAGTGTAATATAATAATAATAATACAAGGACGGCCTTTGGTTTGGTACCGTGTTTGCGTCTGTAATGAGCAGATTCACGATTGACTCCAACACCGTTCAAAATGCCCAATGTAGACTGGATAATGATGTGTTTGTCACGAATCTTGCTAACGGCACCTATTGGGCTGTTCAAAGTAAGTACGACCTTTGTTTCTTTTTCCCCTCCTTTAGGCCGGATTATGTTATAATAACATGTTCTATATCTATGAAGAACATTTGCCATTATGGGCTGTTTCTTTTTTCCCCTTTTGGGTTTGATTATGTACCTACTATGAAATACGTTTATCATTCATAATGGACTGCATTTGCGGATTTGCTGATGAGGAAAAATTTGGCCATAGGTAGGTACATAACTCGTGATTGTTTAGTTAATTTAAAGTTTATTCACCTATATAGTTAGCTTGGAAGGTTGAGCGCCTGCCTTGTAAGTGTTGGTTCGATTACACATAAAGCCCACTCCGAGGCTTAGGTGTAGGGGCAAACAGCCCTAAAGGATGGGTTCAGAAATACTTTGGAAGGTAGATCCGCCTGCCTTTTACAGGAGTTGTAAGTGCTTAGTCGAGGGTTCGATTTCAACCCGGGGCGAACTTTATCCCACGTACATGTATTCCACTAAATCTCTCTCTATCTCTCTCTCTCTCTCTCTCTCTCGTTTTCTGAGATAAAGTTCGCCCCGGGCGGGAATCGAACCCGCGATATTCTCAGAAACCCAACCATTAACTACGTTAATCGGACATTACCTACATTAATCTGTTCCTTTATAAATAATTAGTCAATTAAACTAGTTTAGTAGTTTTCCCCGTTAGTAAAATAATTAATCTAAATAAAAAATAATGTTACACAAGATGTAGTACTAGGCAGGGGGGACTTAGGGCGAGCTTCATTCTTCTTTATTGTGGGCCAGACTCCGAAAATTTGGAGCATCCACCCCCCGGTATACATACATCACTCATTGGACTTTTTTTCTCCTCTCTTATTTCTCTGACTGCTTCTATATCCGTTTTCTAACTTAAATTTGGAATATTTGGATACCTATCGGAAAAATCCAAATTTGTTTGCCTAGATACCTACCTAGGTTATATGTATTATTTTTTTTTCCTTTTTTTTCAGGCATCTTGATATTATCTTCTAAGTAGAGGTCTAAACCTTCCTAGTTCTGTTCTAAGAAGTTAAATGTATTAATTGTTTATGAGCCTAATCTAATCTAGGTTTTTTTCTTCATTTCAATGTTTTTTTCTTCTTTTTTATGTAGGAAAACCTTAATAACACGCACAAAAATAGAAAAAAATCTTGCGTCAAATTAATACCGATCTTACGTCAATTTAATCATGTTTTCTTACATGTTTAACAATTTTGTTTTTTTAAACTGCCTATATTTTTTCTAATTGTTTGTTTGTTTAATTACCTATTACCTAGAATTGTGCGTGAATCTGAATAGATAACACTGATGACTATCATGTTAGAGGTATAGGAAACATTTTTGTAGAGGTCACCATGATATCAATCACATTGCTTTAGACATGATATATATATATTTTTTTTTTGTTTCGATAGGCAGATAGGCATTAGGCATACATCATATGAAAGCACAAAAAAAGAAAAAAAAAGTTTTGAATAAATCCTATAGGTACCTACAATATGTTGTTGAGGTAAATATAAAATTTGGATACCGATATTAATAGGCATAAATAGGCTTGCCAAACGTCCCGAATTGTTTATCTGTTTTTAATAATAGTTGTTTCTTTTTCCCCTCCTTTAGGCCGGATTATGTTATAATAACATGTTCTATGAAGAACATTTGTCATTATGGGCTGTTTCTTTTTTCCCCTTTTGGGTTTGATTATGTACCTACTATGAAATACATTGTCATGCATAATGGACTGCATTTGCGGATTTGCTGATGAGGAAAAAATTGGCCATATGTAGGTACATAACTCGTGATTGTTTAGTTAATTTAAAGTTTATTCACCTTGTTTCTTTTTCCCCTCCTTTAGGCCGGATTATGTTATAATAACATGTTCTATGAAGAACATTTGTCATTATGGGCTGTTTCTTTTTCCCCCTTATTTTGGGTTTGATTATGTACCTACCTACTATGAAATACATTGTCATGCATAATGGACTGCATTTGCGGATTTGCTGATGAGGAAAAATTTGGCCATAGGTAGGTGCACAACTCGTGATTGTTTAGTTAATAAAGTTTATTCACCTATATAGTTAGCTTGGAAGGTTGAGCGCCTGCCTTGTAATTGTTGGTCGAGGGTTCGATTACACATAAAGCCCACTCCGAGGCTTAGGTGTAGGGGCAAACAGCCCTAAAGGATGGGTTCAGAAATACTTTGGAAGGTAGATCCGCCTGCCTTTTACAGGAGTTGTAAGTGCTTAGTCGAGGGTTCGATTTCAACCCGGGGCGAACTTTATCTCACGTACATGTATTCCACTAAATTAATAAATTAATTTAGCATTATACGATAAATCAGGATCTAAACGGAAAATCCGTGCGTACCTACTCGATAAATAATTTTTAATTTTTATACAGTTATCTACAAGATGGATAGATAAATAATGAATAGGGTAGATAATTAATAATTATGTAAATAAGTTCGATAAAAAAAAAAAAAATCCATTCAATATAGGTAGCCAATTATTAGGTATAAGTAGGAAAGTTACTGAAATAAATTAATAAAATGTTGGAATTTGGGAAACGCCATAAGCTTTCATGTATACGTTTGTACGTAGGTGCCTATTCCAGTACATAGGTGTAAGTAGTGAAATGTTGTAGGTACCTAATTGTTACTTTCCCATCGAGGTTTATACCTCTACGAGGTTTTCGCTTGAGAATCTTGAGATACATACCTAAGTATCAAGTTAGACGCATAGGTACCACGTATAAATTCTTCATCAAGATTTTGAATTTCTTCAGTTAGACAATTAGACATTCCTCTCTCTGCCTCATAAACTGGAAATCCCATTTATAAAACAAGAACATCCCCTACTGGGAAATTATTCATTACGCAATTTTATACATAAAAAAAAAAAAACATTTTCTCGAGATGTCTTCAAAGATTCAAAGAATAAATACTAAAAGTTGCTCTAGAATACAGAGCTGTACAAAATAGGAAACCTTCGATCTCGCGGTCCATAGGTTTGACGTAATATGAACCGCTAGAGAATAAACAACTTGATCTAGACATAGGTGCCTACATTTATCCGTGGTCTATCAAATGGGTAATAATAAAATCAATTTGAAAATGGTACTATGATATAAATTTGTTTCAAAGGCCGATCATAAAAAAAAGTTGGCCACTAAAATTTCCGGCACAGAAGGCCGGTGCGGTTACCAAGGCCGGATATTTGTGAAGCGGCCAAGTCATAGATCTTTCTGATCAAAGAAAATCCCACTGGTCTGTGGCGGTTCACATTTTGTCAGTTCTGGTGTTCAAGAATTCCAAGGTCTGGAAAACAGGTTCTAGAAAATTGCGACCATAATAAATGTGATTTTTCAAAAGAAAACTTAAGAAGAAAAGAAGATTATACTTTTTGATATGTCCAAAATATTTTACATACTTTGTTCTTTGGCGTGGTCTTTTTCGGAAATAAGTAACAGGGCGGTATATCCACCTAAGGAACTTGACAGGTCGTAGGTACTTTATAAAACTCTTGCGCTGTCTCTCTTTGAGTTTGACATCTAGAATTTTATTTGGTGAATATTTTACATACGAGTACTATTATACTTTTTGATATGTCCAAAATATTTTACATACTTTGTTCTTTGGCGTGGTCTTTTTCGGAAATAAGTAACAGGGCGGTATATCTACCTAGGGAACTTGGCAGGTCGTAGGTACTTTATAAAACTCTTGCGCTGTCTCTCTTTGAGTTTGACATCTAGAATTTCATTTGGTGAATATTTTACATTTTACATACGAGGACTTATAGGTAGGTACATATTATGGGGGGAAAAACTCAATTCGACAAAGATGTAGGTACCTATGAAAAAGTGAGATCTAAACATTTAAATTTAACGTGAATAGGTAGGTACATACAACAAAATTAAAAACATGCATAGGTACAGGTAGGTACCTAAAATTTCATAAACTTATGAATATGAACTTATTTTGATATGCCAATAAGTTCTTTAAATCCAAAATAATATCAACTCCGAAATAGTATGAAGTGGCCCTCAAATAATTAGGTTTTTAATGAGAAGTCCACCACTCAAGAAGGTTAAGAACCCCTACTCTTTACGATCTTCCTCTTTCCCTATTGCTCCATAAAATTTACATCCTTCCATATGGGGATTCAATATCCTTCTTATTAAGTTAAGGTCGTCCCTAGGGAGTCATAAAGAGGGGATAAGAGGGACCGAGAGGGGTTCCTCCCCCTTCAAACACATTTCGGGAACATTCTTTCCCTGTCATAAAGGTACGGTATTCGTTTATCGGTAGAAGTTGGGGATTAAATTGTATGTCAGCCTGGTAATTCATTTAGATATGCAATGTGCAACACATAAAAGGTAAATTGTCCAGTGACCACTGACAGTAACATGTTGAATGCACGTTGTGAGTGGTTGGTATGTGGATGGATAACCGTTTGGGATAATACAGACTGCTGTAGATTTCGGGGTTCATTCAATGTCCTGTGTATAATTGAGGACCTGGGAAGAATACCTACTTACCTACCTTTTGATTGTAATTAATTAGTAGGTAGGTAATTAGGTACCTACCTATTTTTAATATTGATTAATATAGGTAATTCTCTTTTAATATTTTCTGTTTTTCAGGACACTGTTGGATTATGCCCAGGGGCCCAGGGGGGCCCCTTTTGTTGAGATATGTGATTCATTACATGAAAGTAAAATCGAAAAATCAAATCAAAATAATAATAATAAACTGAATATTAAACAAATTAGGTAGGTACAAAGGTACCAGGACACTGTAAACATCGCTTACTTTTACTTCCTCAATGGGTCGCTCCTGGTCGATACATTCTTTGTCATCAGCGGCTTTCTCAGCGCCCACCAACTGGTTCAGCATTTCAACCGCTCCAAAAATGTGGACTTTGTCCTGGTCGTCTTAGATCGAATAGTGAGGTGAGAAACTTACTTATTTACTTGGGTACGTATTTACCTACTTACTTAGGTACTATTTTCCTTTCACAATGGTGGTAGTGGTGGAAAATAGGGAGATGGAACATTGCCTGGCGTTTTACCAGTTCCCATCATTACCACCTTGAAATTGCGAAAGAAAAATAAGGCTTTTGACTTACTCACATTTAGAGATGAGGAGACATTTAGAGGGGACTTCAGACCCTCACGACACGGCCAAACCTTTAACACTTCATTAGTATAGGTACATCAAATAGGTAGATATGTAGGTACCCACACTACCTACAAGTATCAGGTATGTACCTACTAGGTATGTAGGAATATATTTTTTATATATATTAAAGTGTTCTAACATTGAATTAGAATGTTATATACACTCTAGGAATATTTATTTCCATATCAGCACTCTTCAATGAAAACATACTCTACCCTGTCTCTCTTCATTTTCCTTAGCTTTCTCTGGAAAAAGGAAAAGAAGAAGAAGAAGAAGGAGGAGGAGAAGAAGAAGAAGGAGGGAAAGGAGAAGAAGGAGGAGAAGAAGAAGAAGTAGGAGAAAGAGAAGAAGGAGGAGAAGAAGAAGGAGGAGAAGAAGAAGAAGGAGGAGAAGAAGGAGGAGGAGACTTATACGACCCCACTCAAGTGCCCCATTTCCGAGAGATGTACACCAAAAGTTACAACAGGGCCATCCCCTACGTTATCGGTATCATGGGAGCTTTCTACACCAAACATTTACAACAGACTCAGTTTCAGTTTTCCTCAGTGGTAAGTTCCAGCCTTTACTCTATTTTGCACCCTAGTTATTTGCTAGTTTAGTACCTAAAAGGAAATTCTTTCAATCCCCTACGTTATCGGTATCATGGGAGCTTTCTACACCAAACATTTACAACAGACTCAGTTTCAGTTTTCCTCAGTGGTAAGTTCCAGCTTTAACTTTATTTTGCACCCTAGTTATTTGCTATTTTAGTACCTAAAAGGAAATTCTTTCAAAAGTTCACAGAATGAATGTGGTTCTGAACTACTGAAGAATCATTAGCGAGTTTTTGCAAACTAAAATCAGCGTCCCGTTAACTGGACTCTTTAACGTTATTCGACGAAAACTCGTTTGTGCGCATGCGCATGTTCAGAAATGCGTTTTTGATCAACTTACGTCTTACGTTTCAATTATCGTCACGTAAGTTAGCAGTGCAAAAACTCTCCGTTTTCAGCAATTGAATTTGTGTGTGTTTTTTTCCTCCAGGCCGTCAAGATCTTCATGTTTTCTGCGGCCGTCATTGGCACTCACATTATGTTCATTGTGCCCATGTTATTCGTGTCGTCCGGCCATCAGTACAACGTTTGGGAACATGTCCTGTATGCCCCTCTACATCGATTGGTATGGGCAGTGGCCATGTGTAACTTCATTGTAGTTCACAACGCAGGAGGATATGGTGAGTGCTGCTCATCTGGGGAGGCAGAAAAAGTTGTGAAATCCCCTAAAGATACCTCTCTGCGGTAAAAGATCTCCTTATCTTAGGACGTACAAAAAGTAGTGAGATCCCCCAAAAAATAACTTTTTGTGCTGAAAAGATCGACGATAAGGCAGTATGTAGATCAAAAACCATGTGAAACATCTTGTTTAGGCCCTATCTGTTTATTCTGTCTCTTTCAAGCTTTCAACTCACTTTCCTTTTACGATAAGCGATAATGTATTTTAAATCAATAAATAAAACAAATCTCCCTATCTATATTGCTTCTTTCATGAGGGGTATCTCTTACTGACATCGTGACATCTGTAACACCTACCTGAATTTCATTCCTCTCATTGCACTCCTCTTTCCTATTTGACCTGTTTCCCCTGTAATCTCATTTTCTGCGTTGGTCACGTCACTCGAGATTTGAAGCTACACTTTATGTTTGAAGTATCACTTCGAACTCTTGTCGTTTTATGTGCCCCTATGAAGCAAGCTTAATGAAAGTTCCATTATATTCTATTTTCCACTACATTCTCCCACCTTCCATTCTAATCCATCAATGAATGGGAACTCATGGTCACAACTGACATGAAATATGTCTAAATCCGAAAGAGGGGCACGGCGCGTTTTGGCGTTTTGCCGGGATTTCAACATAATTTACACAATCTTTAATACATACTAGTAAATTAGTTCATATTGCTTTGGGCTGACATTTAGTTTTGGCTACAAATTTTCCGAGCGGATGCCCTTCGCACTCAACCTTTGTTACCTATTTATTACCTACTCTTTATTTTCCAGGCGTCATCAGCAGTTTCCTGGGGTGTCGATTGTTTGCTCCGCTAAGTCGTCTCTGTTATGGAGTCTATCTGACTCACGTTGCTATTATGCTGATTGAACTCGGCTCGTCTCATAGCTCGGAGTACGTCACAATGATCGGTCTGGTAAGTTTGGATCAACAGACTGATAGGTTTGAATCAGCAGACTGATAGGTTTGGATCAGCAGTATAAAATAAAATGATAAATCACCGGATTGTAATTTTTCAAACCACCGACAGAATCATGTAGATTTTCTCGTTTTTCCGGTTTTTAATGTGCACGAATTGGGTGAAGCAAATTCTTTTCGAGAAAACTTCGCGAGAACTTGGGTAGATCTCATAAAATCCGAACAAGATATTACATAATACCTATTAAACAATATTATTGGGTATTATATCGAGTAGCTCTGATATTATTACTGGGAGCTAAATTTGAGTTGGTAAGAGAACAAAGAGGAGCCATCAGCGGCGATGGTACGTGGAACGTTTCAGTTCGCAGTAGACCACTGATGTTAAACAACTTTGCTCGTGGTTGGTATTTGGATGGGCGACCATCTGGGCAATCGTGAGCTTCTGGCTTTTCTCCGCCAAACTCAGGCTGGGTGAGCGAGAATTCGAGTAGCTTGTCGCCGAATACTCTTTAGCCTCTAATAGCCTGTTAGCTTAACAGTCCTGTCAAGCGTAGACAAATCAAAAGGAACTCAACAGCCTGTTAGCTTAACAGTCCTGTTAAGCGTAAGCAAATCAAACGGAACTTAACAGTCTGTTAGCTTAACAGGCCTTCTAAGGGTTGAAAAAATATTGGTGAAATCCACCCTTAGTGTTTGATCAGTGACGATCTCTATGAAATAACGTCCCTAATTTCTATCTTTCAGAATTATCCCTTCTTTTGGATCAGCAGGCTGATAGGTTTGGATCAGCAGGCTGATAGGTTTGGATCAGCAGGCTGATAGGTTTGAATCAGCAGGGGTAAGGAGACTTTTTGTTTTGTTTTTTGGAGAGGTTTGATAGTAGAGGGAACTGTAACTGTCAGGGTCTTATCGTCCCGAAATCGATGAGAGAAGGAAGACAGGTTAGAAGAAAGCCAGCCGCCCCGGGCGGAAATTGAACCCGCAGCCCAACGCTTACAAGGCAGACGCGCTACCAACCAAGCTAACTAGGCTGGCTCCAGTAAAGACACTATTTTTATGTTCTATTTTAACGACACACCTATCCTATCTGACTCACGTTGCTATTATGCTGATTGAACTCGGCTCGTCTCATAGCTCGGAGTACGTCACAATGATCGGTCTGGTAAGTTTGAATCAGCAGGCTGTTAAGTTTGGATCAGCAGGCTGATAGGTTTGAATCAACAGGCTGATAGGTTTGGATCAGCAGGCTGATAGGTTTGGATCAGCAGACTGATAGGTTTGAATCAGCAGGGTAAACGACCATCTGGGCAATCGTGAGCTTCTGGCTTTTCTCCGCCAAACTCAGGCTGGGTGAGCGAGAATTCGAGTAGCTTGTCGCCGAATATTCTTTAGCCTCTAACAGCCTGTTAGCTTAACAGGCCTGTTAAGCGTAGACAAATCAAACGGAACTCAACAGCCTGTTAGCTTAACAGTCCTGTTAAGCGTAGACAAATCAAACGGAAATTAACAGTCTGTTAGCTTGACAGGCCTTCTAAGGGTTGAAAAAATATTGGTGAAATCCACCCTTAGTGTTTGATCAGTGACGATCTCTATGAAATAAAGTCCCTAATTTCTAAAGTAGAGGGAACTGTAACTGCCAGGGTCTTATCGTCCCGAAATCGATGAGAGAAGGAAGACAGGTTAGAAGAAAGCCAGCCGCCCCGGGCGGAAATCGAACCCGCGGCTCAGCGCTTACAAGGCAGACGCGGTACCAACCAAGCTAACTAGGCTGGCTCCAGTAAAGAGACTATTTCGTTCTATTTTAACGACACACCTATCCAAAAGCTGTGCCCAAGTGTTTACATCGATCGACGAGTTCAATCTATGTTGTCGACGCAGTGAGGACGGTTCAGTCGACATCGATCGACTGCTGTCGACTATTTGTGGACACAGCTTAAGGAAGCGATATTTGAATATTATGATTCCTCCGTGGCTTTCCAATTATTTCTAAATTCCCGAGTCAGCTTTATGGAAATTTTAATTTCTTGCAGGTGATCTCTTTCCCCGTGTAGATGCATTTTGAGTAGATGCACTTTGTAGGTATAAAATAAAATAATGATCTCGGTATAGAAATTTCTCTTTGATGTCAAACCTTTGACATTGAAATTTTAATGATGTGTGACTAAAACAGGCTCCGCCACACTCAGGCTGGGTGAGCGAGAATTCGAGTAGCTTGTCGCCGAATACTCTTTAGCCTCTAATAGCCTGTTAGCTTAACAGCCCTGTTAAGCGTAGACAAATCAAACGGAACTCAACAGTCTGTTAGCTTAACAGGCCTTCTAAGGGTTGAAAAAATATTGGTGAAATCCACCCTTAGTGTTTAATCAGTGACGATCTCTATGAAATAAAGTCCTTAATTTCTATCTTTCAGAATCATCCCTTCTTATGCTCTAGTCATCGGCTTTTACGTTTGGGTTCTCCCATACTTGAATGACGGGCCACTCTGGAAAGCCATCGTCCTGAGGGAATCACATCGATGTCAGGAGAATTGGTGGACCAACATTTTGTTCGTCAATAACTTCTTCAATGAGAATCAGATGGTAAGCTTTTTTTTTTACTTTCTATTACCCTTACGTATAGGGAACCTTTACAATGTAAAGAGAAAGTATTGTTTATGTATGTGTTTAGTGGATGTGCCAAAATAATCAAATCTTCATACCTAACATCAGGCCACGAGAAGAGAGAGAGAGAGAAAGAAAGAAATAGAGAAAGAGAGAGACCTTTTTCCGAAGACTTTTCGTCCCGAAATCAAAGAGAGGAGGACAGGATAGGAGAAAGCCGTTCCGAGAACGAACCTTTGGGATAAAGTCCGTCCCGTTCCGAGAACAAACCTTTGGGATAAAGTCCGTCTGTTTGGGATAAAGTTCGTCCCGGGAGGTAATCGAGCCCGCGACTTGGCGCTTACAAGGCTAACGGACGAAAAAAACAACTGCGTAAAGTCTGACGTCTCACATATTTGAACTCTTTCATTGGAACGGAAAATAAAAATTGAATTTTCGACTTTTTACAGTTGTTTTTTCGGAGTTTTGACCTCAGATTTGGATTTTTCCCAACTTTTTACATACATATAGGAATCAACCATTTATTTATAATTTTTATCCATTTGCAACTGCTCTATTAGGTACCTATATCTACCTAGTAGGTGCTTACAAGGCATGCACGCTACCTTCTAAGGTCTAATCTAAGGTAACTAAACTGGCTCAATGGGAAGCTTTCCAGAGCAAATAAATACCAAAAATATCAATAAATCTGTAAATAAATAGGTACATGAATTGACATTTTGTGAACTTATTAATGCCTTGATCTGTGAGCTTCCTGTTTTGTTTGTGAAGGAAAGTGAGATCATAAATTTTCTTACACCAAACTTAAAACCTTTCCCAGCAGGTAGCAGGATATAGTTTTTGGCATTAGAAATGTTTCCTAATGTTAACCAGGGGCATCAGGGCTCTGTCTTAGTTTCGTGACCATAGGAAATTAGAAGCATCTGTAATAAATAAATATTATTAGATGTAAGCGTAGGTACGTATAATAATATTTATTACTACCTAATTATTATGTCTGGAGAGTTTTCTGGCAAAATCTATGAATTTCAAATTACCTACATGGCGGATAAAATTCCATACCTCGGCTGGGATTGAACCCACGCCCTCCTGTTTACCAGGCGAGCGCCTTGACCACCACACCACCAAGGTAGGAATAAGGAGCGTGGTAGCGCTCCGCCAAGTCAAATTAGTTTGACAGTGCTACCAAGAGATGATAAATTATACTCATACACGGGGAAAAAATCCGCCTTAAATCCCATCCAAGTCCAAGGCGCACTCCTTGTCTCAAAAATTTCTTGGTATTTAAGAAGTTTGCTTAAGTATTCATGGAGTTTCTTTTAAAAAAGAAAGGCAAAACACCACATGAGCTCACGTGACGTGACGGTAGTGTGGCTGTCCTGAACGAAATTACCTACAATATCATGGGAAAACTTTGAACTACGACTACATCTTTCTGACTCCCCATGAGTTCGCGTGACGTGACGTGATGATAGTGTCTTTCTACCTTTAGAAACAAAAACAAGGAATGGTGGCGTAGTGGTCAAGACGCCCTCCTGTAGGTTCCATTCCAGCCAAGGTATGGAATTTTGTCCTCATTTATTTGGGAATGTGACCACCTAATAATGGAGCTTTAAAGGTTAGGTAGGTGGTAGAGAACGCCTCCGGCGTTAACCTCACCTAGTGGTTACCTTCCAGTCAAGAGTCTATTATTATTAATTTATTAGGTATATATTCAAATGATTCCATCACCATGCACATTACTACATAAGTCATGCACATGCTTCTTCATAAATATTTAAAGTCAATATTTAAGGGTATTTGAGTAAATTATGAGTGTATGACCGCCATACACGCCCTACATGGACGCTACGCCACTGCCTATACCTATAGAAAGAGCAATTTTCTTGGATTTAGCCACTGAGGAAACGTCTATAGCTAAAATATCTATTCAGCAATCTTGAAATTTCTTTGGTGCCTAACCAGAATCCTTTGGTGTCCGAAAATAATCCAAGATATACAGGGTGTCCCTCGAACGACTGTACAGTGTACAACGCTTGAGGGTTAATGCAGGACCTAAATACCCATTACACAGAACACAGATGGTGACATAGAAGGGTCGGTCTACTATTGATAAGTAGTAGAATAGGTCAGTAGGTAACTTTCTTTTTCAACATACCTACATAGTTTGTGCGTTTTCTTTTGAATTTCAGACCCAAGACATATTCGGTGACCTTAGCATGTCCCTATTGGTCTCCTTCGTATTGAACTTACTCCTTGAATCTCCTCTTGATACTTTCCATAAGAAGCTGAAGAGATCCATTCTGAGTAAGTTTGGTTAAGGAGCGTGGTAGCGCTCCGCCAAGTCAAATTAGTTTGACAGCGCTACCAAGAGATGATAAATTGTACTCATACACGGGGAAAAAATCCGCCTTAAATCCCATCCAAGGACAAGGAGCACTCCTTGTTTACAAAGTCTCGGAAATTTCTTGGTATTAAGGAGTTTCTTTTAAAAAAGAAAGGCAAAGCATCACGTGAGCTCACGTGACGTGATAGTAGTGTCGCTGTCCTGAACGAAATTACCTACAATATTATGGGAAAACTTTGAACTACATGACTACATCTTTCTGACTCCCCATGAGCTCGCGTGACGTGACGTGATGATAGTGTCTTTCTACCTTTAGAAACAAAAACAACGAATTTTGCTTATATTCTAAATATTCTAACCCGTTTTTATATTTATTTATTTAATTATTACATACTTGTACATAGCATTATTATAGTTTTGTCGTCTGGTCTCAACATCCATTTGGCCCATGGGTAGTTGCATAAATTTAGATTACATAGGTACTTCATGGTAAATATTATTGATGGAACAAGGTTTGACAAGAAATTACTGATGTACGTACCTAATACTCGTCACATATCAACGTAATAAAATAATTATCATCAATCACTTAGGTATATGTAAACCTACAATACAACCGTATGATCCTACATGACGTTTGTTTGTTTGGAGACGTGTGTTGAGACGACTACAAAACTCTGCTATGTACACCTACCTTGGTGGCGTTGTGGTCAAGACGCCCTCCTGTTAAACAGGAGGGCGTAGGTTCCATTCCAATTTTGTCCTCATTTATTTGGGAATTTGACCACCTAATAATGGAGCTTTAAAGGTTAGGTAGGTGGTAGAGAACGCCTAAGGCGTTAACTTCACCTAGTGGTTACCTTCCAGTCAAGAGTCTATTATTATTAATTTATTAGGTATATATTCAAATGAAAATTTCAAACCTAGTTTTCGATTTCCAGATCACATGGAGGCTTCAAAGAGGACTCAAGTTTATCCAATAAGTGCTCAAGTAGGAATAGACAGCAGGAGAACCTATCTAAAACCCACTGGTATCCTGCCAAGATATAAGATCGATCC
Source organism: Diaphorina citri (assembly GCF_000475195.1). Taxonomy (NCBI): domain Eukaryota; kingdom Metazoa; phylum Arthropoda; class Insecta; order Hemiptera; family Psyllidae; genus Diaphorina; species Diaphorina citri. The sequence goes on along the minus strand of NW_007378248.1, from coordinate 87,691 downwards.
AGAAGAGAATCAGCCATGAAGAGTCCTGGTTATGCCAACTTGTCTCTGTGATAAATTTGATTTTCTTCTTCTCTCCTCAGTTTTAATAAAACTTTCAATTTCTCTGTTAACGTAGGGTATCTACTTTAGAGATCTTTCGCAATTAGGTAGGATACCTAATCCAACTATCCACTTCTTAGTAAACTGAAGTACCTGATGCGATTTTATTGTCGTTGATATACCAATAAAATGTCTACTAGATCACGATAGAGGCTTTATACAAAAGAAAACCAGTTTTCCACAAGTTATTGATCAGTTTTTCCTTACCTAGCCTCATTGTGGTATCTGTAGTTTATACTGTCTACATACACGATTTATACAGTACCTACCTATGTCCCAGAAGTCCTGTAAGGTACCCCTTTATCTTTTGGACTGTCAAATCATTTTCTTCGTTTGACATTGAGAAAAATCGTCTTGGCTTTTCATTTGCGAAATCGGTGTTGGCAGTTTACTCGTTTTGATCGGTATGTACAGGGTGTGAGCAAAGTCCAGTGGGATTAGGAAAAGGCATAGGACCCATCTAAAGCCAGGTTCGACCCACCCAGAAGTGGCACTTTTTGGATAAAAATCGTCATTTTTCTCGAGAAATTCAAATAAGACCCCCATTCTATTCTAATCATAGGATCAATCAGAAAAAATTTCTATCCGTTCAAAAGATAATTGGGGTACCGCAGTATGTCCCAGGACTTCTGGGATATATAAGTGGGGTACCTTACACTACTTTTGAGACGTACTGTATATTACTGTATGAGATGATTTTTCTGAAGGCACTTATCAATATCTCGCGATCCATGTTATTCTTATTAATTAATAGTGCTGTACTGCTGGATATTATACCTATACTTATCATGTAGCCCATTCTATTGATGTATTGTTACTTACTCTGGAGTAATAGAGTGCGTGCAAAAGATACTTGTATGTAGATAACTAGATAGGCACTAAGGCTAGCCACTCACCATCAGGTAGACCTGACAAACACGGCTGAAAATCCCGAGTGTGCTCATCAGGTATCAGGTAGACCTGATAGTGAGTGGCTGACCTAAGAGGGAGCAGGTAAATTTGCCCTTGAGCTTCAACTTCCAACCATTGGTCATTGGTTTCGCGTGGTTATTGAATATATTTATTTATTTTGTAAAATAGGTATTAAAAATATTACAATTTTGTATGTACCCATGTGCACAAGTTAATAGTTAAATGTCCTTCACACCAATGAAAATCCCCGTGCCAGCCTAGTTACCTCAGAAGGTAAACGTGTGCTGGGGAGAGAGAGCGAGATGGTGGTGGTTGTGGCAACCAGCAATGTGGCATTTGCCAAATTTCTCTTGAACATGGACGCTTCGATGATTTTCCATTTACGTACTTTGTCCACTGGATTGACGCGTCCGATTCCGATACCCACTCTTCTATCAGTGGTGCTTGTGGCAATGTGGCATTTGCCAAATTTCTCTTGAACGTGGACGCTTCGATGATTTTCCATTTATGTACTTTGTCCACTGGATTGACGCGTCCGATTCCGATATCCACTCTTCTATCGCGTCCATTTCTCGTCCTCAAATCTCTCCTACTCGTTAGCATTAGCAGAAACCGGACGTTAGCATAATAGCATGTCGCATAGTTCGCAAGAACCGGAATATTAATCTTCATGTGAATCATGTGTCCTTTTGGAGTGATGAGGCACAAATGAAAATTGTAGGTTTTTTTTCTAATTGTAGATCGAGTATTACATCATTGTGAAAAATTCTGCTCATCGATCTGTTCTAAACTGGATGGAGAGGTAAGTTATAAAATGTTGCGCTGTATACAGGGTAACTCAAAATCTGGCCAAGTCCTTACTCGGGCAACTAGGTGTTAGCTGGCGCAGCTACCCTCTCCAGGTTTTTCAGAGGATTGAACTGTTAAAAGTCAGCCTAGTTAGCTTGGTTGGTAGCGCGTCTGCCTTGTAAGCGCTAGGCTGCGGGTTCGATTCCCGCCCGGGGCGGTCTTTATCAAACAGTTATATCTGTTCTCGGATTTCAGAGGATTGAACTGTTAAAAGTCAGCCTAGTTAGCTTGGTTGGTAGCGCGTCTGCCTTGTAAGCGCTAGGCTGCGGGTTCGATTTCCGCCCGGGGCGGTCATTATCAAACAGTTATATCTGTTCTCGGGCCGGCTGGCGTCCTTCTCTCCTGTCTTCCTCCTCTCTGGCATTTCGGAACGATAAGACATTCGATGTAACAGTTCTCTGTACTCTTGAAATATTAAATAAAAATAATGAAATCTAGAATAAACCTAGTAGTGTGGGAGAGTGGGAGTGCTTCTTCTTTGCCAACGTACGCCGGAATTCCCCATTACTCTATGGAAGTAAACCATTAGACACGATTATTAAAGTTCACACCCAGAAATGAGGAAGTTCTTGGTGTAGTAAATGCATGGATTAAGTGGAAACTTGTTAATCATAATTGTATTCATAGTAATAATAATTAATAATCATAATAGATGATTGAATTCATGAGTTCTTAGTATCCTACTATACTAGAGCAACAGGTGTAGTTCCCGGGACGCTCACAGGGGGGGGTCCATCCGGCCCCATTTCCCATTTTCCCCCAAACTCCTCAAGGGGGGCCCAGAGCCAACAATATTTGTAAAAAGGAAATTGAAGTACGACCACTACCTAGTATGCTTGATGTATTCATGAATTGAAGTCGTTAATATAATACATATCTAGGTACATGAAAAATTGAAGTTATGAACGAGTTGAAGTCAATCATGAAAAGTTGAAATCATGACCTCATGAATACAATCATTATACATTATGAACACCTACCCATTATGATTTTTTTTAATAGAAAGGACCCATTGTTGGATTAATCACTTAGGGCCAAGGCCCGATTATGCTATACACAGCCCTGGTAGCTCTCCCCCATCTCCTTTACATACTTGTTCAGACTCTCTGCATGTAAATACCAGAGTAAGATTCTAGAAAACTGCAAGCTGTGTGTGCACAAAATTAAAATTCCATAGTAATAATAATAATGGGTATTTTTTTCTTTTTTATTAGAAACTCCATTTGCCAAGATTGAAGCGGTAAACTATGCAAAGTGGTAACTATTTATATTTATAAACATTTTCCATAGTAATAATAATAATGGGTATTTTTTTCTTTTTTATTAGAAACTCCATTTGCCAAGATTGAAGCGGTAAACTATGCAAAGTGCTGGTAACTATTTATATTTATATTTATAAACATAAACATTATAGACTCTTTATTGAATTTACATATTCCACTAATGAAAACGAGAAAATGTAAGAAAATCTAAGAAAACCGAACGGTAAAAGAGAGTATGTTGAGACTTGACGCATGTAGAGTATATAGATAGGGTAATTAGATCTATAGGTGAATAAAGCCATGTAAAAAGTAGGAAAACTATTCATACGGGGAAAGGAGGGAGAACAAAACTGAAATGGAGGGATAAGGAGCCCATTTTCCTTTTGTAATGCTAATGTACATTAACATTACGTATTTCGGTGGTGGGGATAAAAAATGAGGAGTGGGGATAAAAAAACAACGAAGGAAGTAAAAAAACAATGTGGCGAATCGTAATGCGAGAAAAAAGCCACATTACAAAATTCGTGAAAGGAGAGGAGGGGAAGTTAATGTAAAGGTAGGAGAACGTAATGTAAGAGAAAGAAAAATTCGAATTAAGCTAATGTACATTAACATTACGAAAGGAAAATAGGCTAAAGGTTGAGGAACACTTGATAGAGAGGGTGTGAAGGAGGGAGGAGGCATTAGATTGGGGGAAGTGGGAGGTTAAAAGGAGGTAAAAAATTCAACCAAGCTCCATGAAAACGAGAAAATGTAAGAAAATCTAAGAAAACCGAACGGTAAAAGAGAGTATGTTGAGATTTGACGCATGTAGAGTATATAGATACATATAGGGTAATTAGATCTATAGGTGAATAAAGCCATGTAAAAAGTAGGAAAACTAGTCATACGGGGAAAGGAGGGGGAGAACAAAACTGAAGTGGAGAGATAAGAAGCCTATTTTCCTTTTGTAATGTTAATGTACATTAACATTACGTTTTTCGGTGGTGGGGATAAAAAATGAGGAGTGGGGATAAAAAATAACGAAGGAAGTAAAAAAACAATGAGGGAATGAGGCGAATCGTAATGCGAGAAAAAAAAGCCACATTACAAAATTCGTGAAAGGAGAGGAGGGGAAGTTACTGTAAAGGTAGGAGAACGTAATGTAAGAGAAAGAAAAATTCGAATTAAGCTAATGTACATTAACATTACGAAAGGAAAATAGGCTAAAGGTTGAGGAACACTTGATAGAGAGGGTATGAAGGAGGGAGGAGGCATTAGATTGGGGAAAGTGGGATGTTAAAAGGAGGTAAAAAATTCAACAAACTCCTTACAAAGTTGTGATGAAAATTCAAGAATTTTCCCCACGAAAGATTTTCTTGTTAGTCGTCTTACTACGTCTACCCACAGCATTGCCTCGCATGCTAGGCAGTCTCCTTAAAGTTTTCCATGGCAGTACTTGATCCGTGTTCTACAATTACAAATTTTTGGTTGACATTTGATGAAAGGGTTGCGCGGGAGCCCCTGCATAATGTGAAATCCCAATAGTTGGGTGACATTGAGGACTTTTTTTCGATACATAACTAATTTAAATAAAACATTTTTTGAACCACCTATTTTTTTATAGGTAGAAGGACCAAGAGATCTGATTTCCTCCCGAACGTGATATCACGGAGGAAAAAAAGGCTAAGATCTAAAGTTTGCCCACTTACATTAAATTGTTGGCAGCATATCATAAAAAACCACAATAAAATTCTGTAGAAAAATAAATAACGATTCCAAGCTCCATGTTACTTAACCTGAAGGTAATACCTTTGTAAATATGTAACTTTTCTTTCGTGTTCAATAGGATATTGAAATTGTAAAGTGTAAAGGACCAAGAGATCTGATTTCCTCCCGAACGTGATATCACGGAGGAAAAAAAGGCTAAGATCTGAAGTTTGCCCACTTACATTAAATTATTGGCAACATTTTGCAACATATCATAAAAAACTGCAATTCTGTAGTAAAAATAAATAACGATTTTTTTTCTTTTTATTAACATTTTATCTATGTGGAAAACTGAATATTGTGAATAATGAAACTGAGCAATATTTTATTATTACCCCCTCGAAACGTTGGAAAAACATTTTCTTCGTTTGACATTGAGAAAAATCGTCTTGGCTTTTCATTTGCGAAATCGGTGTTGGCAGTTTACTCGTTTTGATCGGTATGCACAGGGTGTGAGTAAAGTCCAAGCGGTTCTTGTTGTTAAATCACAAGGGGCTGGACACTGTTGAGTAAATTTTGAGCGACCTGTGGCTAAAGGTGAAGTCGTCAGGAGCGCTAGTTCCTTCTGAGCTTTTTCCCTGTAATAGCTTAGCTTGTACGAATCCAAGCGCTTACAAGGCAAACGCTGTACCCTCCAAGCTAACTATTCTGAATTCTGACGTATTCTTACATTTCTTACTTGGGTATTTTATGTAGGTTGATACATATGTAGTTCACCAACTGAGTAAATTTTGAGCGACCTGTGGCTAAAGGTGAAGTCGTCAGGAGCGCTAGTTCCTTCTGAGCTTTTTCCCTGTAATAGCTTAGCTTATACGAATCCAAGCGCTTACAAGGCAAACGCTGTACCCTCCAAGCTAACCATTCTGAATTCTGACGTATTCTTACATTTCTTACTTGGGTATTTTATGTAGGTAGATACATATGTAGTTCACCACTTACAAGGCAAACGCTGTACCCTCCAAGCTAACTATTCTGAATTCTGACGTATTCTTACATTTCTTACTTGGGTATTTTATGTAGGTAGATACATATGTAGTTCACCAATACATCTGGTGAGGTTATGAAATTGGTACAAGTAAGAACAACAGATGTAAAAATCCCCTTTCTACGGCAATCTAAAGTCGCTGGACCAAATCAAGGTCACATCTCTGAATCATTAGCAAGTTTGGTTAATTGGGGTTACCCCAGCCCATCTTGTTAGGTCGTCAGGTCCTAATTCTTAGGTCCTAATTGTTCTAAAGTCGCTGGACCAAATCAAGGTCACATCTCTGAATCATTAGCAAGTTTGGTTATTTGGGGTTACCCCAGCCCATCTTGTTAGGTCGTCAGGTCCTAATTCTTAGGTCCTAATTGTGGCCGTTAATCTGTTGCATGTCACATGTTATCAGCAAGCGTCAGGCAAAATTAACAAAAACCAGACTCATCTAAATAGGAGTTAGGTATATCTATTTTTCAGTTTCTTGATTTTAATGGTCTTGAACATGAATTCCATACACCATACTCTTGAACTTGAAAATAAAAACAAGTTCTTGCTAGGGCGGCCGTTTAAATGAAATTTGTTTTGAATTAAATGATGCAATGGTTATTTTTAAGATCAGTTCTTAAAAAGATCAGTTTTTTTTTACTTATTTAATGATAAGTACCTAGGTACTTTTACATATAGATAGTTTTTTTTTTTTTTAAATACTATAGGTATGTACGTCACTGTAGTAATTGATCTGTAAAGGTCACCCTAATTATCCACCCCATAGCAGAGCTATTTATAACTCTTTGTTTTGAGCAAGGTACAAATTATCCCAATTTAATTATCTAGATGTAAGTAGGTATCAATCGGTAAGCTGGTTAATAATCAATCAGGTCTTTTATTAGAACCACTTTACCTAGCTACTTTTCTAGACTTCACTATTTTACCTACCTACTCGTACTTGGTCTTTCAATTCGAAGTTACCCGTCCACATTCCATCATCTTTTTGATCCAGAACCAAAAGACGATCCTTGGCATTCACACTTGCTCTAGAACTGGATCAGGTCCTTCTAGAGTCCAGACTAATCTAAGCTTTTAATTTTGTCTCTGAACACATGTGGTCGTCAGACGAGACACACGATCCTTGGCATTCACACTTGCTCTAGAACTGGATCAGGTCCTTCTAGAGTCCAGACTAATCTAAGCTTTTAATTTTGTCTCTGAAACCATGAGCTCGTCAGACGAGACATTTTTCTGAGATAAAGTTCGCCCCGGGCGGGAATCGAACCCGCGATATTCTCAGAAACCCAACCATTAACTACGTTAATCCGAACCATTACCTACATTAATCTGTTCCTTTATAAATAATTAGTCAATTAAACTAATAGTTTAGTAGTTTTCCCCGTTAGTAAAATAATTAATCTAAATAAAAAATAATGTTACATAAGATGTAGTACTAGGCAGGGGGGGACTTGGGGCGAGCTTCATTCTTCTTTATTGTGGGCCAGACTCCGAAAATTTGGAGCATCCACATCCACCCCGCGGTATACATACATCACTCATTGGACTTTTTTTCTCCTCTCTTATTTCTCTGACTGCTTCTAGCTATATCCCTTTTCTAACTTAAATTTGGAATATTTGGTTACCTATCGGAAAAATCCAAATTTGTTTGCCTAGATACCTGCCTAGGTTATAATTATGTATTGTTTTTTTTATGGCTTTACTTAAAGCTAACTAAGGTGGCTAAAACTGATTTAATATCAAAATAAGGTAGACCAAAAAAAGGTTTATAATTAAATATTTATACTTGTACCTAATACCTTACACGAATGATTCACAGAATATTTTTCTGAGATAAAGTTCGCCCCGGGCGGGAATCGAACCCGCGATATTCTCAGAAACCCAACCATTAACTACGTTAATCCGAACCATTGCGTACATTAATCTGTTCCTTTATAAATAATGAGTCAATTAAACTAATAGTTTAGTAGTTTTCCCCGTTAGTAAAATAATTAATCTAAATAAAAAATAATGTTAATAAGATGTAGTACTAGGCAGGGGGGGACTTAGGGCGAGCTTCATTCTTCTTTATTGTGGGCCAGACTCCGAAAATTTGGAGCATCCACATCCACATACATCACTCATTGGACTTTTTTTCTCCTCTCTTATTTCTCTGACTGCTTCTAGCTATATCCCTTTTCTAACTTAAATTTGGAATATTTGGATACCTATCGGAAAAATCCAAATTTGTTCGCCTAGATACCTACCTAGGTTATAATTATGTATTATTTTTTTTTTTTCCAGGCATCTTGATATTATCTTCTAAGTAGAGGTCTAAACCTTCCTAGTTCTGTTCTAAGAAGTTAAATGTATTAATTGTTTATGAGCCTAATCTAATCTAGGTTTTTTCTTTATTTCAATGTTTTTTTCTTCTTTTTTATGTAGGAAAACCTTAATAACACGCACAAAAATGGAAAAAAATCTTGCGTCAAATTAATACCGATCTTACGTCAATTTAATCATGTTTTCTTACATGTTTAACAATTTTGTTTTTTTAAATTGCCTATATTTTTTTCTAATTGTTTGTTTGTTTAATTACCTATTACCTAGAATTGTGCGTGAATAGATAACACTGATGACTATCATGTTAGAGGTATAGGAAACATTTTTGTAGAGGTCACCATGATATCAATCACATTGCTTTAGACATGATACCTATATATATATATATTTTTTTTTTGTTTCGATAGGCAGATAGGCATTAGGCATACATCATATGAAAGCACAAAAAAAGAAAAAAAAAGTTTTGAATAAATCCTATAGGTACCTACCTACAATATGTTGTTGAGGTAAATATAAAATTTGGATACCCATATTAATAGGCATAAATAATTAAATAGGCTTGCCAAACGTCCCGAATTGGCCGGGACGCGTTTTTTAACTTTAAAATTAGGTCTCAAAAACAGAATTTTCTCTAATGTCCCAGAAAAAATTCGGGACGCGTTTTTTAACTTTAAAATTAGGTACCTCTATAAATCAGAATTTGTTCTTACCTTTCTAAATTTGTCATGCTTTCATCAGTTTGCTCTTCCACTTTGCTAAACCTTTATAAACGAGAAAATGTTGTATTAAACCGTTGTCATGCTTCATCAGTTAACTTTAAAATTAGGTACCTCTATAAATCAGAATTTGTTCTTAACTTGTTTAAATTTGTCATGCTTTCATCAGTTATCTCTTCCACTTTGCTAAACCTTTATAAACGAGAAAATGTTGTATTAAACCGCCTTAAACGAAAAAATGAGCTGGTCCCTTGGATTCTCGTTTATCCAGGTTCGACTGTAATTTGTTTATCTGTTTTTAATAATAGGTATTTACCTATCACCTATCGTACCTATGTACATATCGTACCTATGTGATTTCGCGATTATGTTCGCGGATTTGGCGATTATGTCGCGGATTTGCCGATTATGTTCGCGGATTTGGCGATTATGTTCGCGGATTTCGCGATTTTGTTCGCGGATTTGGCGATTATGTTCGCGGATTTCTCGATTATGTTCGCGGATTTCGCGATTATGTTCGCGGATTTCGCGATTTTGTTCGCGGATTTGGCGATTATGTTCGCGGATTTAGCGATTATGTTCGCGGATTTCGCGATTTTGTTCGCGGATTTGGCGATTATGTTCGCGGATTTGGCTATTATGTTCGCGGATTTGGCGATTATGTTCGCGGATTTGGCGATTATGTTCGCGGAAAGATTATGTTCGCGGATTTGCCGATTATGTTCGCGGATTTCGCGATTATGTTCCCGGATTTGCCGATTATGTTCGCGGATTTGGCGATTATGTTCGCGGAAAGATTATGTTCGCGGATTTGCCGATTATGTTCGCGGATTTCGCGATTATGTTCGCGGAATTCGCGATTATGTTCGCGGATTTCGCGATTATGTTCGCGGATTTCGCGATTACGTTCGCGGATTT